>NW_026935879.1:0-68222 GCF_032062105.1 Saccostrea cuccullata | reverse complement strand
GTTTATTGAGAACTAAGAAAGTTATAGGCATTTAAAGTTTGAGCCAATCAGATTGCAGCGCGCGTGATTTCATGATAATTCTTATATATCATATTGTAGAACCTTCTAATATATCACTATATTTAAAATTTCAAAGTATTTTGTCAAAAAACAAGAAAGATAATGAGACTTTAGTATCAGCCAATCAGAGCGAAGCGCACGTGCATGCGCGTGAGTTCATGATAATTTGACCATATCTTCTTGTCTATAATACTTATATATACGTATATTCTGAGTTTCAACACATTTCATCAATATATAGAAAAGTTACGGCTATATCTATTATATTGGTCATTTCACGTGTTGCACGTGCGCGCTCTTGCAAGCAGGTGCGCGCAAAATGACCTTGATTCCGCAAATCTACATGACATGTCTACTTACCCTAAAAAGGTTTTACCTACATCAGATGTACAGTTTACAAGATCATTCGCGGACAAATAAGTACCCAGGAAGAAGAAAAATAATAATAAGAAACAGAGTAAAAACAATATGTTCCCAAACTTCGTTTGGGGAACATAATAAAGACAAACAATTACACTTTTGTTACGTGCTTCTCATTTGTTCCGTGTTGAATGACTAAGTTCTTGTAGTCAGATATTCATTTTCATTAAGATTTGGAACAGGAAATTAATATCGCCTACGTTGAAATGGGATATAGAAAGCGTTACTGTAAACAAAATTATCAGTGTTCTTTGTTTGCTCTTTATTGCTATAGATAACAGAGTAAAAAGAATACATTGAAATCTAAAGTCAATGAGAGCTGACATATCAAAGAATTGATTTGTTATACCTTGATTTGATTTTTTTACTCTCTTATTTGTCGAAATATAGATGTTTCACTTAAAATTCTGTCTTCAAAGACTGATCATGAAGTACCGTTTATGCGGTATTTCTCGTGTTGCAAATTCTGTAAAAAAAAAAAAAAAAAAAAAAAGGTAGATATGTACATAGCGTAAGTTATTTTTTGCGGTATTTCAAAAAAAGGGTACACAATTACCGACATTATTTCTGCGTGTTTTACTTTTTGCGAATAAAAATTGATCGCAAAAAATGCGAAAAATAGATTATAGCAAAAAAAACAAAAAAAAAAAAATAAAAAAACAAAAAAAAAAACGGATAGATGGTAAATGAAATGATACAGAAAAATAGTCTTTTTTTACTCAAATAGAGAAAATATTTTCAAATAAAGTTTCAACAGTTATTTTAAATTATTACATACAGTGCAGAATGTAAAAAAAAAAAAAAAAAAAAAAAAAAAATGGTTTGTATAACTATACAAAAGTACCCTGAAAATAGGATGCGGTGTAGAAGTGTTGATAAAAAATATTTTAAAACAACATGCATGATTCAAATTCCTACTTGTTGTTTTTATTTAAAGGAGAAAACATTTTTTTTTATTATTAATTACAATAAATCTCACCTTTTTAAAGGACATCTCACAAGGTAACTGCAAAAAAAAACATCTTCGAAACTAAAAAAATAAATCAGGAAAACTCCTATATATTTGTGTACCTTGTTAAACAAATGCTGTATTATTAAAATTAAATGTCCGCTTACTACTGAGCTCTTTAAGGATCATCTATTTAAGGTTGTAAACAAGGAGGTTTATATAAGTTTTATAATTTCCTGAGCCTCTATCGAAATAACAATACCTGTTATATTTAGGGGAAAAATCATTGGCATGTACTCTTATCACATATAAACCATAATAAAATACTAACCAGTCTTAGTGCAATTAAGAGATCACAGAAAAAAGTAAAACAAAGGCCCATGTGTTAGTTAATACACAATTGCAAAATTGTTCTACTTGTATCTTCCTTATACAGCTCAACGCACTTTTTAAACTCACATGGTTTTCGCACAAATTAAGGTCACATTTTTCTTGCAATGAAACAGTTATCGAGTTTCAGTACGAGACATAACACTTATATTAATAAATTTTTCATTTTTAATGTGCATATTCTCTAAACTCATTATCTTAAGTTTTAAAAGTCAATGTTCTAAAAGGGAATTTGTTTCTAAATTGTATGATGTTAAATGTGTATGATTCTATCATAGGTATTTACGTAATTAATCGAACGTTCTTTATTACTATTTGGTTGAAATGTTCAAATTGACTTCTTACAGATGAGTATTTTCCTAAGTACTTTGCACATTTTCCATACTTGTCTTGCTTTTGTCGAAATGCAGGGCCGAAAAATGACAAAACTGCATAAAGAAAGCATGTGTAAGGATAGGATAATAAAGTATTTTTTGTCTTTCAACATAGTAAATTGTAAATATTGAAAAGAAAATTCCTTTACATTTATGGTCTGAAACTGTGAAATTTTGCTTTGGAAGGTATCTTTCATGATGCTAGATTTTAGGAAGTTAACCTGAAAAAATGCCATCTTTTTAACATGGAAAGCAGTCGGACAGATGAGAAATACTTCTATCATCTTGCGCTTTAGTGTCATATTAATGTACAGAAAATACAGAAGTTATATGAATATATACACTGTTTCTGTATTAAGACAAGGCAAAATTATGCTTTAAAGTGAACGGATACAAAGAAGGTTGCATTTGATAAGAAACCATGAAAAAACCATTAGGAAACTCTCATAATATGTCATTCAAGAGCGTATAAAAATTCTACCAATTATTATGTGTGAATTATGTTTAAAGTAATGAAATATGATCAAAATAGAGTTATAAATCATTTTTAAAATATTTTTTGTTGCCACGTTACACAATTTTGCATTATAACAGTGACCTTAATTTGTGCGAAAAGCCATGTGAGTTTAAAAAGTGCGTTGAGCTGTACACTCTTGTGCTCTTGTGATTTGAAAAGTAGCAATTTTGAGGGTTCGTTTTACCAATTGTCTCGTTTTTCAGTTGGTGCATTTGTTTATTGATTATCTATTAATATCATAAAAAAGAATGAATATTTACAACGTGTAAAATGGTATAGAAAATTTTGTAACTTATGCAGAATGCCATCCTTTTGGATAAAAACCGATTTTTTTTCAGTATGAAGAAGGTAATAAATTAACATTAACGTTCTGCAGCTAAATCTTAAAATAGAACCGTTTCACCTTATATCAAATCATTGTGATTTCCCAAGTGCAAGTAATTGTTTGAATGACAGAGGAGAAAAGTCATGATTGCTCGCGAGTAGATTTACGAATAAAATTGGGGAGGAAATTGCCTAATTATAGGTTTTATATTGAGAACTCTTTTTTATCGGTACCTTTAGTTTCAATAAAAGTTAAGCTTAATTATTTAAAAATCTTTTTAACATCTTTTACAGAAAGATATTAAACCAAACGGTAGCCACTGTACCTAGTCATTTCCTTTCTTATACATACAGTTTAGTAGCTTAATCAAGTCGATTCCAAAAGCTGTTTCGATCAACTTAACTATAGAGACCAAATATGGGAATAAGTAATTAACAGCAACCAATCTCAAAGTCCATTAAAGCAATTATAATAACTCATTTAAAATTTAAACAAATATTTTTTTACGTATCCTCAATTCCTAGAGTATACTAGTACCATTATTTTTTAGAGGTGGCATTTCACCTATGCCTGTAAAATACCCAATAAAGAATATGGCATCATCCATATATATCAAAAATTGCGAAGCAGGAAATATTTTCCTAAAACAGTGAGAATTTCACTTATTTCAATTTCCTTATAAAAGTTTTTTGAGATATAATAACCATGACTATTATTTGTAAAAGGAAGTTATGATCATAAAAGAAGAAGTAACACTAGATGAGATCTCGTTGCGAGCAACGAGAGGTCTTCCGTCCGATTCTGAAATACAAAACGAAAAATCCAGCCAAAAAAGTGATAAAAAATACGGACACGGGGGATCGAACCCGGGTCGCCAGCGTGAAAATCCAACACGCTTTTTGTTATTCCGAACGCGCTATCCATTACGCTAGTGAGGCCACTGCTCTAAATGTACTTGTATACATGTATACAGAAAATGTCTTAGAATTATGAAAGGCGGGCCACTATTCATAATTTTGCACCAAACGCCACGAGTAAATTTTCGCGCCTCTCCTTTTGAATGTCTTATCAAATAGGGCCATTCCAAGTTTTTTTCTCTGTTTAGCGTCCATCCATCTTTCTAAAACCTAGCTACCTATTCGCAAAAAACACACAAGTCAAAAAAAATAAACACATATTTTATAGTAAAGAGTATAACGTAAAATTAAAAAGATATCATTTCATTTATCTATTTTTCATAAAGAAAGTTATTTTCTTCAGCAAAATCAAGGTATTAAATACTGAAACTATTCCAATAATGAAATATTATACAAATATTTAGAATTTTGACCTGAATAATTAATTTTCGGACTCCTGATTCTGTTTGTTTTTTCTGACATGGGGGTGTCAAAAACCAAGGCGCACGCGGACGCTAAACATAGAAAAAACTTGGAATGGCCTAAGGTGTGATAGCTTCAATGAAATGACAAAGAGCGTTCTTATCGCCAAAATTTCGAGGTGTAGAAAGTATATATAACACATCACATATCGTATATAGGCAAGTGACACTAAAGCAGTGAAACGGCTATGAATGGTTCACTTTTTTAAATTTCCTGTTTATCACGAAGTGGACTATTCCAAATACCTACACTTTCATGAAAATGTTGAAATGTTTCACCGAAAAAATGCCTCGCCCTACGACGGTTAAGGAACAAGATACCATTTATGTTCAATAACTTAGATTGAGAAAAAATGTTTATATAAAGTCAATTAAACGATCTTTTAAAAATAGTTTTCTTATCTTTTGAAAAAAAATCTTATTGTTGTCTTTTCTTTAGTTTAATATGACACAACTGTGCACGGGAAAACAGTGATCAAACTTTATTCTTACTGTATACCGGTATATTGTTTCTTGAAAAACCATTGCTTATAACCATGATTTAAATCTGTTTTTCCTTGGTGTTAAAAAAAGGTTGTTGAAATCATATTTCATTTATACATGTATATAGTTTTTGTTTTTTTTCTACTTTGAGAACCAGCCAAAACCAATTAAAAGAAGGCGTTTAAGAAGACCATGGATTAAAACTTAAGTTTTACAAGAATTGCAACGTAACTATGACGTGACAATCAATGTATTCATCTACATTTCATTGATCCTTATGTTACTTTCGGTCAACCAAACGCTTGGCTGCCTCCGTAAACCCCTATTCGCTAAATGGCGAGACATCCGCCATTTTGGACCCACTTCAGATTTTCAAATGTTAATATCTCGAGTTTGGATTTATTAATTTACAAACAAATTATATATTTAGCCTAATTAAATGGGTGTCTATCAACCATACTAAAATAATTCAAAAATATTGAAAAACAAAAAAGTTAGAAAATTTGACTTTTTAAATTCGCATCTTGTAACGACAGGAAGTAGAAACGACGAACTAAAGTTCGCGTCCTGGACAGTACTTATCACGATCTATAATCCCTGAAAGTTTCACAGTGACATCTTTCGCCGTTCTTGAGATTAACCCTGGACAAAATGTCATTTTAAAATCAGAAAAGTGTCCGTAACTTGGCACCAGAAAGGAATTTCCAAAAAATCTCTCGGATAAAATAACTTCAGATAATAACACATTATTCTTGCAAATTTCATGAAAATCCGCCCAGTAGTCTTCGAGAAATCGCGTGCACAAAATTAAATGTACGGAAAAATAATAATAACTAGATACGATCTCGTTGCGAGCAACGAGAGGTCTTCCGTCCGATTCTGAAATGAAAAAAAAAAACCGTAAAATCGAGCTGAAAAAGTAAAAAAAAAAAAAAAGTGGACACAAGGGGGGTTGAACTCAAGACGCCAACATGAAAATCCAACGCTAAATTCTGCGCTCTTCGGACCACTGTTTCTTCATCTACTTGTACGTCTACAATAGTGCATGTGTCTTAGAATTATGAAAAGCGGGTTACCATTCATATTTTCGCACAAAACGCCACGAGTCTTTTCTTTGGAATGTTCTATTAAAAAGATGTGATAGCTTGAATTAAATTAATAAAAGAAATCTGACTAGTTACACTTTCATGAAAAGGTTGGAATGTTTCGCCAAAAAAAAACATACCTCGCCCTACGACGGTCAAGGAATCACACACCATTTAATATGTTCATTAGGTTGCATCAGATTTTTGAGAAAAACATTCTTGTATAAACTTTATTAAGCGATCTTTTAAAATATGGTTTTCTTATCTTTGTCTTTTCTATAAGTTTAATATGACACAAGTGTGCAAGGGAAAAATCCCAGAGGCCACGTTTTACACTTACTATATATATAGTCTCTTGAAAAACTACTACTTATAACCATGATTTCAGATCTGTTTTTCTATTATGCAAAACAAAAGGTTGTAGATATCGTATTTCATTTGTACATGTAGTCTCATCTTTGTTTTTTTTTACATTGAGAACTGGCTAAAACCAATTATAGATGACGTTTGAGAACACTCTGGATTAAAACCGAGTTTGACACGGAATTTCAACGTAACTACGACGTGTCAATCCAAGTATTCCTTTACATTTCATTTATCCATACATTATTTTCATTCAAGCAAACGCTCGGCTGCATCTATAAACCCCTATTGCGAAATGGCAGAGTCTACGGAGGCGGCCGCCATTTTGGACTCGCTTCAGATTTTTCAATGTTAATATCTAGAGTTTGGATTTATTAATTTTCAAACAAATTATATATCAAGCATCACTACAAGGGTTTCTATTAACCATGCGAAAAGAATTCAAAAATATTGAAAAACAAAAAAGTTAGAAAATACGACTTTTTAAATTTGCATCCTGTAACGACAGGAAGTACTGACGACGAACAAGATGTCGCGTTCCGGATAGTAATTACCACAATCTATCATCCCTGAAAGTTTCATTTTGATATCTATTACAGTTCTTGAGTTTAACCGTGGACAAAATGTCATTTTAAAATCAGGAAATGTCCCGTAACTTGGCACCAGAAGGGAATTTCCAAACATTCTCTCGGATAAATAACTTCAGATAACAACACATTGTTTCCGTAAATTTCATGAAAATCCATCCAGTAGTCTTCGAGAAATCGCGTGCACAAAATTAGATGGTCACAAAAATAATAATAACTAGAAACGATCTCGTTGCGAGCAACGAGAGGAGGTCTTCCGTCCGATTCTCAAAAAAAAAAACCCTGTAAAATCGAGCTGAAAAAGTAATTTGAAAAAGTCGTACAGATGGGTGATTGAAGCAGGGTTGCAGCAAGTATTTCCAACGCGCTTACCTTTACTATGTTGGGACCACTCTTCTAAATTTATTTGTATATATTTCTGCAACAGTATACTAAGTATCTGTATTGAAATTGTGAAAGGCTGGTCACTATTCATAATTTCGCGCCAAACGTCACGTATAAATCTTCACGCCTTCTTTGGAAAGTTCTATTAAAAAGCTGTGATAGCTTCAATGAGATTAAAATAAGAACGTTCTTATAGCTTAAATTGTGAGTTTTAAAAGTCATTTAAAACGTTCAATGTACGAGACATATTAAAATATATCGTTTATACGGAAGTAATACGAAAGCAGTGGAATATGGCTATGATTCTTTAACATATTTCAATTTCCCAATGAGTTACACATTCATTAAAAAACTGAAACTGCAAAACGTGCTTCACCCAACGACGGTCAAGAATTAAGATACCATTTATGTTCAATAACTTGAATTAGATCTATTAGAAAACAAATGATTACATTAACTTCATTAAACAATCTTTTGAAAAAATGGTTTACTTATTTTATTCTTTTCTATTAGTTTGCATGGGAAAACAGTGGCCGCGTTTCATACTCACTGAATATATTGTTTCTTGATAAACTTATGCTTACATGTATATTAATCGTGATTCAAGATCTGTTGTTTCATGATGCAAAACAAAAGGTTGTATATATTAATAGTATTTCATTTGTACATGTAGTCTCGTCTTTTTCTACTTTGAGAACCAGATAAAATCAATTTGAGAAGATCTCGCATTAAAACGAATTGCAACGTAACTACGACGTGACAATCAAAGTACTCTTTTACATTTCATTTATCCTTATGTTAGTTTCGTTCAACCAAACGCTCAGCTGACTCCATAACCCCCTACGCGCTAAATGTCGGAGTTGACAGAGACAGACGCCATTTTGGATACGCTTCGAATTTTCAAATGTTAATATCTAGAGTTTGAATTTATCAATTTATAAACAAATTATACATTAAGCCTAATTAGAAGGGTTTCTATTAAACATATTAAAATAATTCAAAAATATTGAAAAACAAAAAAGTTAGAAAATTCGACTTTTTAAATTTTCATCTGGAAACAACAGGAAGTACTGACGACGAACAAAAGGTCGCGTCCTGGATAGCGAATATCACGATCTATAATCCCTGAAAGTTTCACATTAATATCTTTTACCGTTCTTGAGATTAACCGCAGACAAAATGTCATTTTAAATTCCGGAAAGGGTCTGTAACTTGGCACCGGAAGCAACTTTCCAAAAAATCTCTCGGATAAAATAATTTCAGTTTACAACACATTGTTTCTGAGAATTTCGTGAAAATCCACCGAGTAGTCTTCGAGAAATCGCGTGCACAAAATTAGATGGTCAGAAAAATAATAATAACTAGAAACGATCTCGTTGTGAGCAACGAGAGGTCTTCCGTCCGATTCTGAAAAAAAACCCTGCAAAATCGAGCTGAAAAAGTAATTTGAAAAATTTGTACAGATGGGTGATTGAACCAGGGTTACCAGCAAGTATTTCCAACGTGCTTACCTTCACTATATTGGGACCACTCTTCTAAATTTATTTGTATATATTTCTGCAACAGTGTATCTGTCTTGAAATTGTTAAAGGCTGGTCACTAATCATAATTTCACGCCAAACGGCACGTATAAATCTTCACGCCTTCTTTGGAAAGTTCTATTAAAAAAGGTGTGATAGCTTCGATGAAATTAAACTAAGAACGTTCTTATAGCTTAAATTGTGAGTTTTAAAAGTCATTTAATACGTTCAATGTACGAGACATAAAACATATCGTTTATACGGAAGTAATACGAAAGCAGTGGAATATGGCTATGATTCTTTAACATATTTCAATTTCCCAAATAGTTACACATTCATTAAAAAACGGAAAAACGTGCCTCACCCAACGACGGTCAAGAATTTAGATACCATTTATGTTCAATAACTTGAATTAGATCTATTAGAAAATAAATGTTAACAAAAACTTCATTAAACGATCTTTTGAAAAAATGGTTTACTTATTTTGTTCTTTTCTATTAGTTTGCATGGGAAAACAGTGGCCGCGTTTTATACACACTGAATATATTGTTTCTTGATAAACTTATGCTTGCATGTATATTAATCGTGATTCAAGATCTGTTGTTCCATGATGCAAAACAAAAGGTTGTATATATAGTATTTCTTTTGTACATGTAGTCGTTTTTTACTTTGAGAACCATATAAAACCAATTTGAGAAGATCTCGCATTAAAACTTCAGTTAAAACAGAATTGCAACGAAACTACGACGTGACAATCAAAGTTCTCTTTTACATTTTATTTATCCTTATGTTAGTTTCGTTCAACCAAACGCTCAGCTGACTCCATAACACCCTACGCGCTAAATGTCGGAGTTGAAAGAGACAGACGCCATTTTGGATACGCTTCGAATTTTCAAATGTTAATATCTAGAGTTTGAATTTATCAATTTACAAACAAATTATATATCAAGCCTAATTAGAAGGGTTTCTATTAAACATATTAAAATAATTCAAAAATATTGAAAAACAAAAAAGTTAGAAAATTCGACTTTTTAAATTTTCATCTGGAAACAACAGGAAGTACTGACGACGAACGAAAGGTCGCGTCCTGGATAGGGAATATCACGATCTATAATCCCTGAAAGTTTCACATTAATACCTTTTACCGTTCTTGAGATTAACCACGGACAAAATGTCATTTTAAATTCAGGAAAAGGTCTGTGACTTGGCACCGGAAGCGAATTTCCAAAAAATCTCTCGGATAAAATAACTTCAGATCACAACACATTGTTTCTGAGAATTTCGTGAAAATCCATCCAGTAGTCTTCGGGAAATCGCGTGCACAAAATTAGATGGTCAGGAAAATAATAATAATAAGAAGAAACAATAGAATCGCTATAAGGTCTTCCGTGAAGACGGAAGACCTTAATAATAAGAAACAATAGAATTGCTATAAGGTCTTCCGTGAAGACGGAAGACCTTAATAAGAAGAAGAAACAGTAGAATCACTATAAGGTCTTCCGTGAAGACGGAAGACCTTAATAAGAAACAGTGGAATCACTATAAGGTCTTCCGTGAAGACGGAAGACCTTAAATATTTTTTTTATTCTCAATTGTTTAAAGTTTCATACTCTGTGCCAACATAACATTTTTTATATTTAGATTGATTTTAGATTTATGTAGACAAGTTTGCCAGCTTTTTATTTATGTAACATTATTTACCTGTTTATGGCCCACGTATTAATGAAATATAAACATGCAATGTTATTATCCAGAAAAAATAAAATATAAGAACACGACGAATTCACGAAAGTTTCATTATTAAAAAAGAAATCAATAATTTTGTGACAGTGTATTTCTATGAAAGAAGAGTTGACATGGGAGTTTATCCTATCTGTGTAAATTAGTTTGTTTACAATGTCTGATTCATTAAACACACAGACAACCGTTCCCATCATTTTCAATATTAATCATATTACTGCTGATAACGCGCACGTCCTCGGTTCCGTGTCCTGCGTGTACACTCTTACTGCATTTATTCTATTAAACGGGTATTCATTATGATATATTCTTTTAAACACCTATCTATATCTAGATTTCGACCTCATCAGAACTTCTTTGAAGAAAACATGGTGTATATATAGAGCATCAAAACAATCCTCATACAAATATAATGCTTACACACAGAATTCTGATTTTACGAGGGCCGTTCAAAAATTACGCGGACTGTGCTATTATTTACTCTTACAGACGTCATACAGTTAAGAAATTTCACAGAAATATGTATCTTAAAGATTTCAATAAATTTTGGGCAAAATTTCTGTATATTAAAAAAATTCTACTAAAATTATCGGTATGTTGATATCGCTGATGGAGAGGTACGGAGCACGACAAAAAATTTGAAGCAAAAGCATGCGGAATCCAAAATTTAACTCATTAATTTTCTATAATTCGCGATATTTTTTGACAATTTTCTCAAATGTATCTTTAAATTGTTCTATTATTATGTATTTAGATTTCTGATGTGATATTTGAAGTACTAACAGAAATATAGTGATTTTTCTCTGATGCGATTCGCGTGAAAACGATTGTGAAAATGACGTCTCCTGAATTGATGGCGCACCACACTTTTGTAAAATTATGTGTAATGCTCGAGATATCGCCATCATAGATCCAAAATATGCATAATAAAACATGTAGTAAACAAGGGTATTCGTGACATTCGTCCACAAATAGCAAATTGAAATTTTAGACCGTTAGACCTCTGCAAAAGGGCTATACGGGAGGACGGGAAGAAGATTATCGACGAAAACTTTATCCTCACTGTAAAGAACGTGATTGAGAGTCACCAATATCACAATATATCTCATAAATACCTGCAGCTTTTGGTTTTAAAACAAAAAAGAATATTCTTTACTTGTTTAATAGATTTTAAGCTTGACAAGAAATGGTGTTTGGATGTTGAGTAGATAAGGTAACTCAAACTGTACAGGTACTCTTGGGAAAATGTTGAGAAATGAAAGCTCAATCACATATTTTTTTATAATGCCTATCACGTCGAAGATTTTGACTTAATAATGTGTCCTGAAAAATCACTCAAAATTGATACCAATTTACAACATTTTGATATGAAAATTTGAAGACCATATAAGTAAAGATTCTTTTATATAATGTGTGACATTTTGCCCGATTATGTCGTCAAATATTTTTTCTGTGCAACAAGTCCGCGTAATTTTTGAACGGCCCTCGTATCTTATCATAAAAACATGTAATATTGGGAAATATATATTTTTTTCGACATGAAAGCTATCATGTCATTAATAAAGATTATAAATTTGAAAATTCTGAGGCCGAGAAGGGGCTTAAGAATATCAAACTTAATTCTGGTTGTAATAGTGATTTGGTTGGATAAAATTAAGTTTATATAATTGTATATCTGTCTTGCCTTCGTCCCATGTACGTCACAAACGTTAACATATCAATATGCTTAAATTTTGTTATAAAACATGTACGAGGTTTACGTACAATAGCATGCATTTTGTATTAATATACTAATCTTGATTGATACAAACTTGAAGTCTTTTGCAGAGAATACAACGGGAAAAAACGTAACGTTGTCTTTGTGACGTAACTGACGTCATAATCAAATGTGCACAAAACAAGCACTCGAATCGTCGAAATTGTGTACTAAAACTGATGACAAAAGCAAAGCGGCGACCTACCTTAAAATATGTAAAATTTGATGGCATATTTGAAGAGAAAATCTTTTTATATCAGTTTACGGTTAAAAAGGGGAAAAGCTGCCCTCCTGATATCAATATCATATATATTTTCAATATCATATATATGATATTTGATATTGATTATTGACATATATCAATATATGTCAAATGCTTACTGACGTACTTTCATACTAACTCTTAGTATATACACTTATTTTCTGTTTTTATGATCCTGACAAGAAGTAAACTTGTGTGACCGATGTCCAGGGGAGGCTTACTTCTCCATGGCACCTGATCTCTGCCTTTGATGCTCTTCATGTCTATGTTACTTTTCAAAAAAAAATCCTTTAAGCACTCTTACATACTTCGAAAATGGATAAGGATGATCTTATTTAAGTAAAACTAGCGATTTATGAGTCGGTAAGAATAAATACAGTTTCTCTTCCTTGACTATTGAAAACATATCAAAGAATTTCGTGAGACAGTGAATTAAAAATATAAGTGGTGAAATGTCTTTAGATTACTTCCTGTAAATATGATATATTTTTGAAAAGCCAGTTTAAAAAAAAGATTCAAACGTAACACATGTGATCAGCCATCTTATTTTACCTAATCAAGTTCTCTGGCTAGATGTAATCATGTACATGTACAATGTATATTGAAAATGACTTTATTAAGGTTTTTTTTTTAATTTTATAAAATACCATAATGAAAATGAAACACAAAATTACTACACCAATCATTTTGACTCTTAAATCATCTGTTATTTATTAGCAAATTTATTTTCTATTTAATTGCAAGCATCTGAGAAAATCACTGATTTCATGAAGGTATTTTTTTTAATTTAAGATACGAAGTAAACCACGAAGTCAAGTCCACAAAGAAAATCAAATTTTACATAATCTCTCTATATATTTTTTTGTTTTCTCTGTGATTAATTTTTGAAAAATAACCGAAATGATTTCTTGATGATTACATTTGAATGTATATTTCGCCAAGTGAAAGGTCAGGAGACTGATTTGCATGCCAATCTTGTGCGGCTGACATCAATGGGCGGGGACTATTGAAATTAACATGTTATTCTATTATACTGCATTCTTATTTATATTTACATTTTTGTTTAACATATTTATGTTAATATAAGGAATCGCAGTCAATAGTTTGTTGGATATGCCATGGACCTCGACGATAGTTTGAAACGTTAATAGGATAACATGCATAATAGGGCTTCGCCCGCAAAATATGCAAAATATCCCACGTTTCCAACTATCGTTGATGCCCTGGTATACCCCAAAAATTAGGCACTTGATCCTTAAAAATTCACGGAAATTTTACTCAAAAACACAAAATCAGTGCATGTTAGTCATTTTTGATACACAGTTTTAGGTTATGTGGAATCGATATTGAATTATGACCCCTTCAAATAGCATACATTCTTAATAAACGACAGGGCCAAGATGGCTTACCGGTAAGTGAGCGTTATCAGCCTTTTTTACAATTTGATAATATACTTTGAAAGTAGATCAGCAAGAGTACATCGACAAATAAAAGTTATTTTCACGTGGAGCTGACCCGTAAAAAGAAAAATAAAAGTCAAATCGCACAGCTTTTAATCTATTTAGAAATAAATCCAGGAGAGATTGTCGGCTTTACTGTTTTTTAATGAGATAAATGGGAGTTTTATGTTTCGCTGCAAATTGATGTTCAAGGACAGTGGTCAGTATTTAAAATGACTACACCAAAACAGTTTTAATGGTCTTCTTTCATTCTTTTCATCGAACCACCCAATGATAAAGTATCATCAGTTTTAATGAGTGCTTCTCTACATGCATGTTTTAGTAGTGAAGTTTAACACAGTCTTAGATAAATCGTTTTTCAAAGACTTACTTAAATACAGAAACGTTTACGTCGTTCATGAATTTGGAATCGAGCATTCAATTTGCTGTTTTTAACCAGTATAAATATTGTATGTCAATGATACAGAATTTGAGTGAAATTTTCTGGACATTAAATTTACTCATGTATTGATATATTAATGATTTTAATTAAAGATGACTTGAGAATAAATCCCAAAAAAATGAAGAAATCCCAAGTTTTCTTTAGTACTTTATATATGCGCCTTTATGTTGTTTTCTATGTAATTCTATAATACGGGATTTTATATCATTAGGGCCCCGCAAGGATTTGCGGGTGCCCTATAGTAATCACTCTGTCCGTCCGTCTGTCTGTCTGTCTGTCTAGCTGTCCGTCTGTCACTCTTCCGTCCACAAATTTTCTGTTTTTTTCTAATAACTTTTTTTATGGTTGCCCAATCAAGTTCAAATTTGGTATGGTAGTTCAGTAGGCAGAAATACATATTTTGATGCTAAGTTTGGTTCTCTATGTCTTCTGGTTATGAGCTGGGTTGGTGGGGTAGATTCCTTAACTATGCATAAGAATGAACGGGCAACTTTTTTTATGGTAGCCCAATCAAGTACAAATTTGGTACGGTAGTTCAGTAGGCAGAAATACATATTTTGATGCTAAGTTTGGTTCTCTATGTCCCATGGTTTGGAGCTGGGGTGGTGGGGTACATTCCTTAACTTTATATAAAAATGCATTGGCAAAGAGAGATAACTGCTGAAGATGTTCCCATTGTAAACTGAATGCTGCTAGGAGTCCCTTGGGATTAATTAGCTTTCCTCCTGAAGAAAATCCAGAGCATTATCTTTATCTGTCACATTGAGATTAATTACTACCTCTGTCTGCAAATGAAGTTTGTTTTGAAGTTAAATCAATTTGGAATGCTATGAACACTCTGAAATGTGGATTTAAATATAAATTTTTATTATTTATTTTTGTTTGATAGAACTTATGATTTCATTGAATTCTAAAAAAGAAGAAATAGATTAAGGAAGATTTTTTGATTGACTTTTTTCACTTTTTTTTTAATATATTAATTCAAGAATATAATTAATTTTTAATGTGGTTGTATAAAAACCCCATTCTATCATTAATACTGAAAAAGTTCTTATTGTAAATTTAGAAGAAAATGATGAGAGAGGTACAATTAATCCCTTGGGATTAATTATCTAGCCTGCTGCAGAAAATTTAGTAGGCTTTTCTTTATCTGTCGCTTTAAGATTAATGAAAACCTTTGTCTGCAACTGCTGTTTGTTTGAAGTTAGGTCAAGCCTTCATGATATTTGCATTCATTGAAGGCTGGCATTTTATATAACACAAGCTTCATAATTGTTTAAATATACATTCAATGTTAAGTTGTTCTTTACTGCCTAATGTAAATACAAGGATATTATTTTCAGGTTTTTGAATATTCAGGAATTATCTTAAAATTTTAAGAATACAGTTGGTGTTGCTTATTCTTCATACATTTATTAATCATTCTGTAAGCTGCACCCTTTTAATTCTACCCCATGGCGGGGCCCTTGCTGACTGGTCAGTTTTCTAGTTGTTTTAAAGTCTAAATTAACATACTTTACCTAACAAACATTGTTCAGGTTACATATCTGAACATATCCCTTTGGGAAATTTTGCTGATTTGTGAAAAAAGCTTGTATGTGTTATTTATGTTTAAAGAATAAGGTGATCGGTAATTTAGGTAGAAACGTAATTTCCTTCTGATTTCTCCAGGGTTGAGAGGTTTTTTTTACTCTCATTGAGGCTGGGGAGGTAAGAAATACTTCTGCTGAAGTAAACAGAACAGAAAAAAAAACAGAAAGAGACCTTATTAGTATAAACACGCCGTTTTCAGACGTGTTTTTAGCTCACCTGAGCCGAAGGCTCAAGTGAGCTTTTCTGATCAAAATTTGTCCGTCGTCTGTCGTCGTTGGCGTTGTCGTTGTTGTTGTTGTCGTCGTTGTAAACTTTTTACATTTTCATCTTCTCCTCAAGAACCACTGGGCCAATTTCAACCAAACTTGGCACAGAGTATCCTTGGGTGAAGGGGATTCAAGTTTCTTCAAATGAAGGGCCACGCCCTTTTCCAAGGGGAGATAATCATGAATTTGTTAAAAATTAATGGCATTTTAAAAAAATCTTCTTCTCCAGAACCGCTGGGCCAGGAAAGATGAAACTCATGTGGAAGCATCCTCAGGTAGTGTAGATTCAAGTTTGTTCAAATCATGACCCCCAGGGCTAGGGTGGGGCCAAAATGGCCGACCCAAGTTTTACATAGGAATATATAGGAAAAATCTTTAAAAATCTTCTTCTCCAGAACCACTGGGCCAGGAAAGATGAAACTCATGTGGAATCATCCTCAGGTAGTGTAGATTCAAGTTTGTTCATATCATGACCCCCGGGGCAAGGGTGGGGCCAAAATGGCCGACCTTAGTTTTACATAGGAATATATAAGAAAAATATTTAAAAATCTTCTTCTCCAGAACCACTGGGCCAGGAAAGATGAAACTCCTGTGGAATCATCCTCAGGTAGTGTAGATTCAAGTTTGTTCAAATCATGACCCCTGGGGCAAGGGTGGGGCCAAAATGGCTGACCCTTGTTTTACATAGGAATATATAGGAAAAATCTTTAAAAATCTTCTTCTCAAGAACCACTGGGCCAGGAAAGATGAAACTCATGTGGAATCATCCTCAGGTAGTGTAGATTCAAGTTTGTTCAAATCATGACCCCCGGGACAAGGGTGGGGCCAAAATGGCTGACCCTTGTTTTACATAGGAATATATAGGAAAAATCTTTAAAAATCTTCTTCTCAAGAACCACTGGGCCAGGAAAGATGAAACTCATGTGGAAGCATCCTCAGGTAGTGTAGATTCAAGTTTGTTCAAATCATGACCCCCGAGGCTAGGGTGGGGCCAAAATGGCCGACCAAAGTTTTACATAGGGAAATATAGGGAAATCTTTTAAAGTCTTCTTTTCAAGTACTTCAAAGCTATGATTAGTGATATTTATATGGAATCATCCTCAGGTAGTGTAGATTCTAATTTGTTCAAATGATGAACGCCTGGAGGGGGGGGGATGATAAATTCAAGCCCAAGTGCTCAGGTGAGCGCTGTGGCCCCTGGGCCTCTTGTTATTTTTTTTTTATTTTTTTATGTTTTTTTTTGATAACAGTTGCTAAGTTTGTTTAGTTGCTTTCTTAAATTATTCTGTATTTTTTGAAACAATGAAGTTTAATTTCAAAATTTTTGTTTCATCGTATCATTTATTGGTACATGCAAAAGATACTTGCGATATACGGGTTTTGTAATATTTTCTTCCTTATTATGTCATCTCGTTCTGTTAAATTTAGATGGGGAAAGCTACAGAATATAAAAACTTCCTTGAAAGGCATGTTAATCTGTCTAGTGGAACAAATTTTTAATGTTGAATTTTGTGATTCTAAAGAGGAAATAAGATTTATTTTTATGTATTTGGAGTGTATCCTTGCGAACAAAAAACCACGAAAAACTTAACTGTGTCTTTGACCACTGTATAAACGATGTTTGACATAGCAAGTATATTTTGCATCTTAGATTTTTTAAAGAAACGACAATATATAAAAGATACATTTCTTTTCACATTCATAAATACACGTTATGTCATGTTAGCATTATAGGATTAACATCACTTATTTCAAGATCTTGTATATAGTTTATAATGAGCATTCTTTTGTAAATAAGAAAAGATGTGTATAGCAGATAAAAATTCCATTTTTTCTCCCAATTTCCGTGACTTTATGCATGGTCCATTAACTTTATTGTTAATTCCGCAGGTTTTTTTAGCATTGTATTTCTAGAGTAATTTACAACCCGGTTATCCATCTCCTTCTCCGTTGTATTTTTGTGTAGCAGCTTGTGTATTTATGTGGCGAACTGATGATATTCATCTACATCGAAGTATTCTTCTTCCATCATTATCTCTCTGTCTTCGGTCATATCGACTTGATGCCAAGAAGTGGCGAAGAATCACGTTGATGGTTATGCATGTACATATTGTAGCGTCCAGTGTACTTATAAATTCACTTTTACCGGAAACATTTTATATTTTCAATTTTCAACAGAATACTTTTGTTCTAATTTAATTATGTTTTGAAATTTAGAATTTTCAGTGCTTTTCGATGGATTTTCCTGTTTTTTCTCGGCCATTACAAGGACCACACGGCGAGTGAGACCGGTAGGCAGGGAATGCTCACTTCTCCATAGCACCTAATCCCAACTGTGACGTTTTAGAGGTCCATGTTTGTTCTGTTCCTGATTTGTATTGTTTGAATGGGCTTTCGAGCTTGAACACTGTTCGTTATCTCCATTTATTTAATTGTTCAAAAGAACACTTGTTAATGCTTGTATATATACTGCTACATCTACTATTTAATTAACTTTGAAAGTACTCTACTAGTCTGTGATCCATTATGTTTGAGATTGCATGAATAACCTTCAATGAAATTTGTGTGACAGGTTTAAAAGGGGTTTGTTAAAAACTATATAACAATGAAGACTGCATTAAGTCAATTCAAGTGTCATTAATGGTATACAATCAAAGCTTCTGAACTCGTCCGCCCTAACATATGTCAAAATTGATGTCGTAACCACTTAACTTATCTAAATAAATATTACTCCTTTGGTTGGAATCATTAAGTTACGTAAACTCCTTGAACAAGTAGTGAAGTAGAGCAAAATGAGTGAAGTTTATTGAAATTAATTTTCCCTCTCAGATTGGCGCCATGGTGTTGGACTGGTTCCATTCTATTCTCAGGGATCAATATTATTTCTGTTTGTGATCAGTGATATATGATGCTATAATATTGTGGGCTTTGGTATTCCTTTTTTAAATTCTATTCTAAATCAGTTCTTAATTATAGTCATCTCAATAAATGTCAATGTTAACTTGATGCGAAATTTCAGTTTTCTGCGATTTACATTAACGATTATTGATAAACTGTCCTCCTATTTGCAAACTGGTTGTTGTATATGACAAGGTAGAAGAATGTGATACTGTAATAATATTTTTTAGCTCGTGCGATTTAAACCATAATGTCATTTTTAACAAATACTTTTATTGTATCACACATAGGCAAAACATTGTATAAACACAGTAAGAACATAAGTTGACAAAAATATTAAAATTTCACATTTATTACCTTTTAAATCTGAACAAGTATTAAAAAGTACATGTATAATAAAAAAAAAATATCAAAAACAATATCTAACGCTGGGATACGAGTCATTTTTCTAACCATAGATATAAATAATCAATTGTTAACAGGAAAATGATTGAATTGATATCTGTGTTCTATACTAATACTTTTACCTTATTGCTATGTAATAATGGATTTCAAATATATGAAATATATATATTTCTTTGCCTGCCTTCATTGCTTTTTTTGGTTTTACCTAGGACCTTATACTAATATAGTATATATTATTGGCCTTTTTTACATCAACTGAATGCCCCTGAGTTAGGACATCCCATAAATTTTTATTTACTTTTTTAACAATAAAAATAGTTAATGAGATTCATGTAATTTTTAAGGAGATGAATTCAATTGAAAATGAATAACTCTAATTAAATCTAAAAGTTCTTCTGAAAAATGTCGTTCATTAAAAGTACTTTTAGTAATTTATACATCACTTTATTGAGAAAATCGATTATATCGAAAAACTGTAAATATATATCTTTACACGATTTATGTTTTTTTTTCCACAATTTGATTCGATTCTATAAACTATTTTAAGAATGGAATTATTAACTGAGGTATCAAATCTTTATGAAGAAAATGTTTTTGAATGTGATATTACTTGTAATAGCTCCTGGAAAGTTTCACATGTCAAGCTCTACATGTAAGTCATCTGTTCAGTAAAATTCAGCACACATTTGTCTTACACTTAATTTATTAGGAAATTAATAATTTGTAACGTATTAGTATTGTTTTTTAAATTACGAATGTGATATGTGTTTCACGTCTGTTAGATGCATTGTCTCAGCCACTGTGAAATCTTTTAACTTCTTTTTCCCTGGCTTGCAAATTGTGTAAAACAGCCATCGTATAGTCTGTCTTATGATATTTCTGAATTTTGGATCTCCGAATAAGTAGATGAACGGATTTATGACATTGTTAATGAAGAATGTCCTTGCAATCAAAGGAAATGTTGCCAGGACGATGGGACTAGGGGGCGCTACGTAACCGTGTTTGAATGTAGAGATGGCGTCAAGAATACAGTTAGGTATATAACACAAAATAAAAGCAACTGTTATTGCTATCATCATTTTTGTGATTCTTGGATTGGATTTCCGAACGTTGTCATTGAAGGCAAACTGTTCTTGTTCTTTAGCGTGCTGATTGAGGGAGTAAATAACTAAACTATACAGGACCACTAATGCTAAAAACACAATAGCGTACAATGAAAACAACACGGTAGAAAATATGAATGGATAATTCGTATGTGCCATGTCCGAGTTTATCGTACAGTCAAAACCTGTGATGTTGAACTTCAGATTGCGTTCCCTTATGCCTTGGATTAATATAGTCGGCCATGAAAACACAATTGCTAGAACTACAGAGACAACGCATGCTAGCCTAGCCTGAGATATGGTTGTACTCTTGCTGAATGGATGACATATCTTCTTGTATCTCCCTATTGCCATGACGACAATCACAAAAGCCGAAGCAATTTTGAACACATTTCCTAGAAAACGCCCCACTTGACATAACGTTTCATTGAAAAATAAAAAAGGAAGAACGTTGTCCGCGATTTCAAATGGCATGCTGATACTGCATGTTAAAAGGTCAATGACGGCTAAGGCTAAAATGTAGAATTTAAACGTCGTGGAGGGATATTTCCGGATGTATACAACAAGGACGATTATATTTCCAATTACTCCCACAAAAATAAGAATTCCTAGGAAGATCACTGTAGGCATTCGCTGATACGCAGCATCGTAATTTTGTTCTTCACGACTCTTGTAGTTGGCTTCTCCATTCATCATGTTGTCCAGCGAGGAATCATCAATTCCGAGCTCACCGTACAGAGTTACCAAATCCATTGACTCTCACAGATCTATAAAAGACAGAATACTTCTCATTATACTGAATTAGAGAACTGCTCTTCAAAGAAAAGAATGTTTTTCAATCCTGCGTATTTGCTCCTTATTCCCTATTCTAAAATATAAAATATTGGAATAGGCAATGTATAAGTAATACATGTAGTGATCCATAGTCTTTTAAATATAATTACGAGATGATTCAACTGTATTCTTTTGCATTCGTATAAAACATTCACATTGGAGTTAACAGTGTAATTTTATTCTTTAGAACCTCACATGGAGAAATTTTTACCACATACAGCTTTTGTTTATTAATAATGAACGACAAAATCTTTATCATTCCTTTATTGTTTCCTGGTCCATGTCGACTCCTGTTTTCTATTGGTTCGTAATGGTTGTCTGTATCTATCAATGTTTAACATTATCTCTCTAATTACACCATGAAACGGAAGTCCTGCCTCATAAAACCAAAATTATAGTGACACTAGCTTCATAAAACTGAAGATATATAAGTAATAATCCATAGAAAGTGTTGTTTTCCTGGAGAGAAAGTTTTCAATTTCAGTACATCAGCAGTATCCATAATTGATCAAGTGAATGTTCTGGGACATCACGGCTCGCATCCATTATTTCTTACAAAGTGTTACCCGTTCCGTGATTATACATACCAAAAGACTAGAAAGCGTGGTGATTGGCTGCACCATGTATTTGATAGGACAGTCACCTAACTAACAATTTCGTTTCACCAGCAGGGATGAGTGGTCGGAAAACCGTATGTCTATTATAGTTAATTCCGATCACATCAAACTACTATGATGAATGGTAATCATAACAAAATTTTATCCTGTGAATAATCACACTTCATAAAATAAAGGGATTACACTTGACATATTCGATATTTCAGCGAACACGACAATTGTAACCGTTACAACTCGTAATCATACACATGTGTTTTTTTATGTTCGTATTATATTCAATGACATGGACTTGAAGTTATAGTTAATTACATCACGTCCATTTTAGAAAATATTAATACGACAGATCACAAAAGAAGGAGTATTGTTAGTTGAGGGGGGATGAGACCGTATAAACCGAGGTTCCGTGTCGCAGTAGGTGCTGACACGAAAATAACCCCTCACTGCTCAATGGCCGTAAGTGCCGAGTGAAAGGACAAACTTTGCAGCTTTTCACCGGCAAGTGGTGGCGTCTCCATATGAGTGAAAACTACTCAAGAGGGACGTTATACAACATGCAATCAATCAATCAATCATTCAATCAATCAAGAGTTTTAATTGTGTTTGCTGATAAGGGCTTTGTATTGACCATAGAATTTGCGAAATTTTGACTTTAAACGAGGTAGTTGATATTACTGTTACATTGTCTTATTTGTCAACAGTTTTCCCTGTTTAAAAAAATTGATCGTCAATAGAGTTTGGTATTACAGGTGACAAAGGTACATTGCTACATACATATGTAAAAGTGAAGTTGATGCTAGAAAATTTGAGGTCATCACGCTCATTTAAAGTGTTCTTAGAATGACATTGATGTCTTTCTCTTCAGAATTACCCAAATGTGACAGATGTTTCACACTCTTTGATGTCTTTTATATCTATTTATCAATTGGATATGTCGAATCTATGTAGGAGTAAAATAAGCATATTGGTAATTGATAAAATATCGTCTTTTTTTCAAAATATTGAATGGAAGGCCACAACGCTATTCGATCGAGTCAGTCCATTTTAAAAACGTCCATAGTACGTCAATCTCGATTTTCCCAAGAAAAGATTGCCTTACGCTTCTTTTCTTATTCTTAGATATACCCTTTAGTTACGGACAATTCTGGGATCTGGCGTCAGAATGTATTTACACGTTTTATCATATATACTCTTTAAATGTCGTTAAAAAGAGCTTTAAGTTCATTGCATGTCATATCGTTTAGATTTTACACATGTATTATGTTTGTTATATACATGTACTCCATTAAAAAATAAGAATAAACTAAATTTTTGATTAAAGCAGTATGAGCTGCATTTTCGAAAATTTTACTTTGTTAAAATGTGTGTTTATGATAAATTTTATGTTATTTAAACTTTTTGATCAATTAGACTCTAAAATAAAGCATTAAATTGTTTCAGAAGAAAGACTTCTATACAATCGAATATACAGAATTATATAAGAAATCGTTATTGTAAAGGATGACAATAATGTAATTTTGATTCAGTTAAAACTTATAAATAGTTCTTACATCGCAAATATGAACAACAGAGGTTAATAAACATTCTTTTTTCTATCATTGAAATATTTTTTTTACAATTTTGCAACAAGAAATTTCGATATCAAAGTTGCAGCTCATATTGCTTTAACTATACATGCATTTACACCATTTTACCTTTAATAGATTTTTAATAAAATCAGTTTAGATTACCTTTGGCTGTGCAGGAAAGCACTGTTCAACACATTGCGTTTTTCCTTTATCCCAAAACATTATTTCCTAGTTGTAGACTGATAGATTAATTCATCCGTTTGTTTCTCTCTAATTACAAACTGTGCACGGTGGAGCTTTTTAAAGGTTAAATATGTTCAGCGTTTAATTGATTTTTTCACTGCCGTGCCTATTTCTCGTTTTATTTCTCGAAGGTCCCTATCTTCTGTGTTTTTGTACCTATATTTAATTAACGTATCCTACACGGAATTGTAGTACTTTCTCATTTATAAATCTAATCAAATACATAAAGTTTACCAGCAAATTCTGCATTTTCTTCTTTAATTTTTGTTACTTCGTCATGGCAACAGAAAAATGTGGGATTTTCTGACTGTATTCTATTTGTTTTTTGTGTTTGCTTTTGTTGTGTGTACTTCTGGTCCTGCAGATAACATAATCGTTTTTTTGGTTGGCAAAATTTAATCGAAATTGGCTGTGTGAATATTGACTGTCCAGTCTGAATATTTGTCAGAATCAATATTCATGTGGAAGTTAATTATAGTTTGATGGATACATCAAAGATTAATACCCGTCAACTAAACCGAGACGTCTGACCAATGTTCTGATTTAAGGTCAAAATTACATTTTAGAAATACTCAACATGCATTGCAAAACACTCCCAATCTTAGGTTATTTCAAACCTTCTTCTTGACATTCACCAAAATGCCAGATTTCCATGATGCTGATTGTGGTAATTTTTTGTTTCTTCTATTTCATATATACATTGCGTACATCTTATAAACGGGTCATGGATTATTTGAAGAGAAATTCCCTTTGATTACACAATTTTCGAGAAAAAATTCGGTCAGATGGTAATTTTCAATTTGCTGAGTGCAAGGTAATGAAGCTTATTAGTGTTTCAGTATTGAAAATAATCTCGTCCAAGATTCCTAGATCTTTGTTTAGGTGGCGCATATACTGTTTCTTTTCTATTAAAAGTGTTGCATTAAGAAAGACACAAATGTAGTTTGGAAGAACATTTGAAAAATTACAATGTAACTTATATATACAACTATACTTTTGAAGCTCAAAGCAAATAAATAAATTATTTTAAAGCTATGTTTATAAACTTGACATTGATGAAACACGGAGTCATTCGTAGCCAGGAAAAAATATCGATGAATGGTTTTCGATTTGCAAAATAAATTCATATATCTGTAATGTATTACTCTGAGAAACTCAACAGTCTGTGTAGAACCTCAAACCATCCTAAAGAGCTGAATATGCTATATTTAAGCATTTATTGAGGAAACTCCAATTTTTTTTTAACGGAACCAAGTGCTTTAAATTTGTTCGAGCTTGAACCTACCTTTTAAATTCGGATACGGTGTAATGCTCCGAAAAAGAGTCAATATTTATACCCTTCACATCGAGTGCATTTTCGAATCTTATTGTATGAACGGGAACCTGTTAATAAAAGAAAAAAATATCAAAATTTCTCTGCCCATCCTTGACACTGTCATTCAAATTAAGATATAGTATCATTTCCAACAGATTATGACTGAGTTTATCATCAACACATTTTAATAATAAGGAAACGGAGTAGTATAAGCTTTTGAAACTTGTTTCCGAATCCTTTTTGATCTTTGCACTTCCTTCCTGTTTTTCTTGCTTGTCATATTCAAATAAAATATGGTTTAAACTAACACATTTTGTTGTACATGTCGTCAACAATAGCGTAAAAGATATTCATATGTGACCGTTTGGCAGGAGATACTCACTCCTCCATGGCACCTGATCCCTCCTCTGATGTTTTGGAGGTTCATGTTTGCTCTGCTCCTATTTTTGCATTGTTTTATGGACTTTTAATCTTGAATACTGTTCCTTATTTCCATATATTTCATACATATAAATGATAAAAAAGTTTTATAAAGTCTATTAGTGTAGATAATATTTGTAGCTAGAAACACTTTCATAAAAATCTTCATTGCAAAATCCCTCTCAATCTCTGTGACAAAAATATCAACTGCCTGAAAAAAATCTAAAAGGTCGTCGAAGATGTTTGTGTATCTAATGAAAGTCTGTTTATCATAATATATTCTTTGTAGCCTAAAATAATCTCTGAATCACCTCAAGTTGATCTCTTGATTAAGCCTAACAATCTCAAAACAGGGAGACTAAGAAAATATATGTGACATACGGTTATATGTGTATCGAAAAATAATTCTGCATAGCATCAGTTAGTCCATGCAGTCTAAATAAATAAATCTCTCTAGTTTATGATATATTTTATGAAGTCGAAAAAGTTTATATTTGTGATTAAAGAAAAAAATCAACAGTATTGCATAAATCGTTATGGTGCTTTGTTTTTTCTCTGCTCAGAATCCACTTCCCATCCTCTGCCGTTCATGATATTATATTTGTGTGTATTGTTGATTGCCATTTAATACACAATACAACAATGGAATATCAAATATTCAGTATTATTTGGGGGATTTCAAGTGAAAAGAAATGAATTGCTGTTCCATTACACTATTGATTATGTTCCCCAAACGAAGTTGGGGAACATATTGTTTTTACTCTGTTTCTTATTATTATTATTATTATTATTCCTGGGAAAATTTTGTCTTTGAGTGATCTTGTAAACTACACATCCGACTTAGGTAAAACCTTTTTAGGGTCACTAGGGATGTTATGTAGATTTGCCGAACGAAGGTCATTTTGCGCGCACGTGCTTGCAAGAGCGAGCACGTGCAACACGTTAAATGGCCAATATAAGGTATATTGACTTAACTTTTCTATTTTTTGATGAAATGCTTTGAAACTCATAATGTAAGGATATATTAGTAGTATAGACAAGATGACATGGTCAAAATAGCAAGATCTCACGCGCATGCACGTGCGCTTTGCTCTGATTGGCTGAAACTAAAGTCTCAATATCTTTCTTGTTTTTTGACGAAATCCTTTGAAATTTTCAACATAGCCATGCATTACGATATCCTACAACATGATATATAGCAATTATCATGAAAACACGTGTATGCACGTGCGCTGCAATCTGATTGGCTGAAACTTCAAATAGCTATAACTCCCTTGGTTTTCAACCAAACAGGATGGGTTTTGGAACATAGATACATAACAATGGACTTCTACAAGGGGGTATGGTCACCATGCACATGCATACACGTGCGTGTACTTGCGCTGCAATCTGATTGGCTGAAACTTAAAACACCTATAACTCCCTTGATTTTCAACCAAACAAGATGGGATTTGGAGCATAGATATATATAATGGACTTCTACAAGAAGGTATGGTTACCATGCACATGCATACATGTGCGTGTACGTGTGCTGCAATCTGATTGGCTGAAACTTTAAATAGCTATAACTCCCTTGGTTTTCAACCAAATGGGGTGAGATTTAGAACATAGATAGATGTAATGGACTTCTACAAGAAGGTATGGTCATCATACTCATGTATGCACGTGCGTGCATGTGAAATGGGTAAAATAAAAAATACACTTGAATGAGCGTTTTGTTTTTTTTTTATACTTTTGGATTAAATACTTTGATATTTAGCATATTAAAATATATAGATCGTGTAGACAATATGATATGGTCATTACGCACATGCATTAACATGTGTAAGTGTGCAATGATAAAATTTGAATGAACATAGTATACACTTTTGGGTAAACGTTGTTAAAGTCTCAAATGCATAGAGTTTGTCTTATTTAATTACGCTTACAGGGAATATGACTATAAAAGGGAGTTGGGGAGCGTTTGGGGAACATCTGTAACGGTCCCCGTTACAATTAGCACTAGTTGTTAGTTGGTTTTATATTGACTTTTCTGTGTGTATGTACATTTCATTTGTCGTCAAAAATCATTGATAGTAATCCCACCCATTGTTATTAAATAAAGCAATTTAATACATTAACAACACGTAAATACGGATCCTCATCCTGAACATTTCTGAACACACCTGATACCGTTATGTTCAGGTATGATCAAAGGTTTGGGGACATTATGCACCATATTTTATATATATTATTGACACATGTTACAGTACCGGATGTAAATATAACACGATAGTCTTTGTATATAGTACTTTACATCAGTAAGAGTGATTTAGATATACACAGTACTTTGATCTTTTATGTTCATTGATTCTAGTAGAGTTTAAAAAGTCAAACACCGAGTAAGCTCAGAGGGTTATTGAAGTATTCCAGGGTAAAATATTGTGAGACATTGACCTTGTTAAAAAAGATTGTGTGACAAGTGTTTACATTCAATGATTTATGACAAACCTAACATATAACATGCTTAATCTTTGCTCTAGTTTTAAGATCACATTGTTTTGTAATTGCTCTTGCTAAAAGTGGATTAAACATGAGATTATCTTAAATAAAGTTTCACTTACCGTGCAAGCTGGAAGGCAAATTCCTATGATTTGTTTTAACACCAACACGTGTTTTCTGGTGGAAAAATTAATCAAAGGATCGGTCGCAGCCTACACACTTAAAAATCCACATTATGTTAAACTGTATGACGTTGTTCACGTGACTAATTAAATACTACAGAAGAAAAACATAAAATTACATCACTTGGCCAGAAATCCAAGATGTCAATGAAATGCACCCCAGAGTAATTATAAATCTGCCCACCACAATTCTCGAGTCAGCGATAAGGGAATCACCTTCACCTATGGCAGTGCACGCGGTCTTGGATTCAAGCAAATAGTTTAAATTGTCAACATTTCATTGAATATAAACGCTCTCTCAATGTGAATTTCCGAATGGACAAAATGATGGTTTGGTTCCACATTGTTAGGTTTATTGCCTCATCGTTTTATCAGAGCTCAAAGAATATGTGTTGAATACATCATATTCTCCTGGACAGGGCGATGGGTTCATTGCTTGTGCCATGGATATGTGTATTCTGGGAAGTACATGCATTAGTAAAGCACTTTAAGATGTCGTTCAATTTTACTCTGTAATCTCAAAAAGCTTTATGTATTTATTTTTTTTCTTAATCTTATCATTATGATATAAAACATGCTTGCAATTTGTGACTTTTACTCTACTAAATACTCAGTAACACGAAATCGCGTTGCTTTTTTTGCAAGATTGCGTTTTTTCTAGCAATTAGGTCAACTACTATCACAGAAATCAGTATGCAATGCACCCCTCAAAATGTTAACTTTATCTGAAAGGTAAGCCTATCGTATAACAAACGAAATAACATTTCGATAGGTTAAGCTTAAGAGAGAAATAAGGTTTTTTTCTGAACGGAAGAATCTTATTATCCTCAAGATAAAATCAGTTGATCTAATGTGATAGTCCTCGGCGGAGCATGTCTGCTACTTGTATAGTCTGAAAGTGTAGATGAAAAAGGTAAAGTTTACGAAAAGTGATCGATTGCAAAAAATCTATAATGAATACAAAAAAGTGAAAAGGGCATAAACACGATCCCTCGGAAATATCAGCGGCGGGATCAGGTGCCTAGGAGGATTAAGCATCCCCTGTAGATAACACACGCCGTGATCTGAATGTTTTGATTAGGTAGATATTACTTTTCGTAGTGAAATGAACTAAAAAAAAACAAAGGCCAAAAAATGGTATGATTTGAAAAATATGGAGATAACTAACATAAGTTGAGCTCAAAGTCCATTCAAACAAGAACCTCTAAAACATCAGAGGTGGGATCACTTGCAATGGAGAAGCAAGAAAAGTAAAGTAAAATTCAGAAAAACGTGTATTTCCTAAGTGAAAAACAGTAAATATATGTATTTCCTAAATAGAATTGAAATTTCATATATTTCTTAAATTCAGGGATTTCTTGAAATTCCTGATACCACATATATATTTATTGTAACATATAGATATGAAACAAAATGAAATAAAAGTTCCTAGCAAGCAGCATTTTTTTTTTAATATCTAAATTATAATAAAGGATCTTTATATTCGGTGAGGGAGGATATAAGGTTATTTATTGAGTCGAAGTCTGTTGTGTAAGACATGGACCATTAGTGGTGAAATGGAACCTGTCAAAGATTATTAAAATCATTGAAATTTGATGTTTGATTTATTAGTTTTTAAACTCATAAAATGTCAGATAATCACAGACATGAGATTCAATATAACCAATGATTGATCACAAGGTTAACTAATGCATCCGTATCTGTAAGAATCTGCTGCTTTTATTGAAGTACACCTATTTTTCAGAGCTAGAATAGTGAAATACTAAGAAAGTACATAAACCTTAGTGTAGCACGGGAATTATGACTTGTTTTCTACTCAAGACATTTTTATTTATATTAAAAAATGAGACAACTGATAACATAAATGAGACAGAAAATTAACATCTCTTAGAAGGGACCGCCTCAGGTGTATATGTATGTAAAATATGTCTTTGAAACTAATTCTACATGTACATGTACGTCATTTATCATTCTGACTGTCTCGTAAAGAATAAACAGTACTTTTATTTGTTCAGTTAGTAGTTATTGACAAAAAACCTTAACATAGAATACATTAACATGAGAAAAGAATATTACGTGAGGAAATTAGATCTTTCTCTCTTGCCATGTTCTGTATACATTTTCTCTAGATTTACCGCTTGTCCCTGCAAAAAAAGTCATTTCCCAGACCACACATTAAGTGTGAGGTTATCGCCTATTCTGATATAAATACAATGCATTTCTAACCAGTATTATTAGAACATGTTCACTTTGACTATTGAACAGATAGACTTTTCTGTACCGCTTTAGTTTCATATGTGATTTGTTAAGTTATATGTAAAATTTTTAAATTCATAGAAGAAGAGAGTATGTGTATAACATACATTCCTGAACACTGTTCATAATAGCAAGGGTACCGCAAGACAAAGCATCCCCTCACAAAAGAAAATATTGATCATGATATGAATTATTACTTGCTTTACGTTCGTTAGGCATGCATTTCTCTCCCCAATACACAAAAGAGCAATACTATCCCCCCTCCCAAACAAGAACACTCAATAGCTGTCCTAATCACAACACAAAAACGTGACTATCCCATCTCCCAAACACAAATTACTTAATCCTCTCCAATTATATTGAGAAGGAATGAGTTTATTAAGCTTAAAAACTTACGATTTTTTTCAAAATTTATTGATTGCATCTTTAACTTCAAGGTATTTTTACATCTGTATTTTTTTATTTAAAGAGAAATAAGGTTTTCAACGTTAAGGCTTTCAAAACAGCTGTAATTGTAACATAATTGGGTCACTTATGTGTTTTATTTGATTGATTATTTTACTCAATTTGCGCTGTTTGGATTCAACTGCGATGTAAATTTTCGTTAGGTATGCTATTGGTTTGAGATCTAAATAAATTTAATGCCATATTTGAAATAAAGGAATTTAAAAGGTACAGTAAAAAAAGGAATGTAAAGCATATATGATCAGTGTCTAAATTTGTGAAGTGCAACCAGTTTTTCGGTAATTCTGAATAATACTTCCCGTCCTGTTGATTTCCTTTAAAGACGTCAACATTAAAAAAAACTCCTGCATGGCTACCAGTATTGCGGTTCATTAATAACCGTGGGTTTACACTGCTTTTATAAAGTAAATTTTAGTTATTACAATCTTGTGATAAGCTTGCATTTGATGCAAATATTGTGTGGTCATGTTAGTATTCTTGTTACTTTGCATTTCAATTTCTATATCAGCCTATCAGCTAGAAGACTAAATCGTTCAATGTATTAATTTTCATATATCTTTCAGATGAACGTTTTCTCCAGTGGTAACTGTTGCTCTCATCTATGAAGTGTGTCGCATCAGAGTTGAACAGGTCGGAGAGAATACTCGAAATCGGGTATTATCCGTGAAATCGCGTATAATACCCGATATTAGGGTATCGTTGAATCCGCGAAATCGGGTATTCCCTGCAACTTTCTTTAAAAACAAAAGAATAAAGCAACGGCGCATTATGTCAGTTACTGTTACTTGTACATCAGTATCTTGTGGATTTATTTTTATTAAACCTAATTCATACGGTTGTCAAATAAGTTTAAAATCACACGACAAACACTGCTGGGGTAACAAAAAGGACACAATGGCGTTATTATTTTTCAGTATAATTTCTAAAAACAAATACTAGTAACTACACTACGTTTGTCTTTATTTCCCATTAAAGTATTCCATATACTTAATTTTCTAATTTGTGCACTATTCACAAAATGTGCAACTTTAAAGAAATTAAACGACTAATTCCGCATTATGTATTTTTACTGAAAAATGTATGGCGTCCCTTTCACGTGAAATATAAATTATTCCTAACAGTTAGAGAGTACAGTAAAAGCGAGAATTGTATATCTCTGCCATAATAGAAAACCAACGTTATTATAAAGAAGAAAATAAAATAAGATTAAATAAATACCTACGGGAAAACAGTTTGAAAATAGGTAATTGAAGGTGAGTATCTTTTTTATGTCAATTTAGCATGGAAATTTTTAAATTTTTTGGTTGCATTTTAATCGATACAAGATATGCTATTTTTTTCTTTATTTTATGCATTTGTGTGAAAATTGAGAGCGAGAAGTCATATAAACAGGATTTTCTTGGGGTTTTTTTTGTTGTTGTTTTTTTTTTGGGGGGGGGGTATAAATAAAAGTCAAATGTGTACATCTTTTCATGAGCTTATAATACATTGAATTTAAATTCTCAATATAGATCGAGGTACAGTCATATTGAAATATGAATTACATAGTCAAAATTTCACATTTCTTGTAGTTTTTACGTTTATGAATATGTTAATGAACAAACTGAAACAATGGAGTGTTCAATTGCCTTGGAAACTCTTGTCTTACTTTTTGGGAATATAATTCCTCATCGGACATTAAAATTTCATAAAAATTGTAGCCACTTCCTTTCTTTATTAGACTATTTGATAGACAGGGTAAATTTTACCTCTTTACCTTCTATATTTTTCTTATATCGCTATCTTATACCTCATTATAATATGCGAATACAATGCATTATCTGACTGGTTCTAGACAATATGTCACAGTTTTCTTTTAGTAATTTTATCTATGATACTTATTACTCATGGCAATAACTTTTTCTAATACTTATCTGTAATGAAAAAATGTGTTAAAAAATAAACATGAATTCTAGTTACTTGTAGTCTCATATTGTGTTAGAAAATAACAGGTTGCTTTTTGTTTACCTATATAATTTTTATTTGAGGAATAAATCTTCCCTACAATTAAAAATATATAACCGAGTTTAACCGACCGTGACATTCAAAGAGAGGTCTCTTGGACACATGTAGAACACATTCGAGGTTGTTTTGTCAGAGGTGGTCAAGAAGCCTTTAGCCCCCCACCCCCCTTTTGAAGTCGCCAAGAAGTGGTAAAATATTGATGACTTAGCGAAATTAATCGATCAACAGTTATGTTCTCTCATAAGCTGTATTCTTGAAACAATTACTGTCTCTGCTAAAATGTATGAATGATAAAAAAAAAAAAGATTTTCCAAAAATAAAAAAAAAAAGAAGTTTTTTTTAGCCGAAATTTTAGACATTTTTATCATTACATTATTTATACATTCATAAATGAATTTGATTTTATGTACAAGATGAATGTGAAAGTAATTAATGACGGATAATTAGATACGATAGACAATCCCTTGATTATACATGGCATCATATCTTGTGTGTGAAATGTGTTTCCGTATAATTTGATTTATTTACAAATTGTTCATATTTGTCGTGTTGATGTGGAATTATTATAAATTCCCGAATTCTGATACTTTACCATTCTGTTGTGTTGGGAATGAACATTAGGAAGATGCATATACTTTCAACATTATGAAAAATATAAAGCAAATCGAACGCCTTTTTGTGTGCAGATCATGAAATGTACTGACCTCCGCGGTAATTTGTTGTCATGAGCGCATTAATCTTTGACGCCCAAATTCTTACTTGGCTAGTGATACCTTTAGAAAACATGGGTATCTAGATGAAAGTTAACCCGGCAACATGCGCCGTCCCATTGTTTAAGTTTTATTAGGTGATTACACCTCCTATACCCGATTTCGCGGATTCAACGATACCCTAATATCGGGTATTATACGCGATTTCACGGATAATATCCGATTTCGAGTATTCTCCCCGACTTGTTGAATTACCAAAATGAATTTTACTTCCTTCTTTAGAAAAAATCTGTTTCTTCATAGTTTACCACATACTGTTGGTTTCTTGTTATTTCTGAGAACATATGAAGCGAAAATATCTCTTGTTACGCAACGAAAGAAACAGCCTTATTTTTTTTACTGTCGGTTTTCTATGAAAAATGAAATATGAAGATAACATACTAAATTCAAAAGTCCATGCAAGTAATATAAAATTGTGTCAGGGTAAACCCGGACATCTTAAATTATCAGAGGTGGGATCAGATGCCATGGAGAATAAAACATTACCCGCCGAGAGCTCTTGTAAGACAAATCCTTCGTCAAATCAAATGATTCAAATGAAATACAATTTATTAAACAAAAAAACGATGGTCAGGTTCGACCTTATCTAGTGAAATATATGGAGATAATGAACGGTATTTAACCTCTGCATGGCTTAAAATTGACTTCAGATGAAATTGTAGATACATTTGTATAATAAACATGTTTTTCAGTAGCCTTTCTCGATTTAAAAGTGCTCTTTGATACAAAGAACATCCTCTTTTGCATATCGTATAAACCTTACAAAGAATCGAATCAACCTCGAGTTATAATTCCAATTTATGATGACGTTTGAAAAGGTGAAGTAAATACGTTTAATTATGAATCAAGCAGTTAGTTTGCAAACAAATAAATCTTTTCCTAATAAAACATCCAAATATGAAGGAGTTATGCCAGACCAAGTCGTATCTTCTGTTTTGTAATCAGTGGGAAAATGTTTTAAAAAAAATTAAGATAGAATACACTTTGAAAGAATGACAACTCTTTCATCACAGAACAGTAGCTCTATTTCTTTTAGAATTCTCTCGCTTTATATTTCTCTATGTTCTCTATGTTTGTTTCAGTGTTTCACTGTGATTTTACAAGTTGATGAAACAAAAACATCAGCAGTCAGTTTTAAAGTCATCATTTCGTACGTTCTATGGTCGATACCTTACCAGGAAAACAATCTATCATTAAGTCAAATTCTGACAGACGTTTTTATACTAATTGTCAGACAAGTACGTATTTACACACCGAATTGTCGAAAGATTTTTTCGTTTTATTTCCCGATCATGACAAGGAGCACACGGCGGATTTGACCGGTCGGCAGGGGATGCCCACTCCTGCATGGTACCTGACTCCGCCTCTGAGGTCCTTGTTTGCTCTGCTTCAAAATTTGTATTGTTTAATGGACTTTTGAGATTGTATACTTTTCGTTTTCTCTTTGTATTGCATTGTTAAACATCGATCAATGAAATATATGCGGTAACGAACAGTCAATTAAATATAAGAAATAATGAGCTCATATGGAGATCTTTTTTTTATTTACTGAGTTTACAAAAGTGTGAAGATTTTTTTGCTGACATTTTTAAGTTGCGGGTTCCAATCCCAATGTGGGACGTGTGGAGACCGGTCCTTCGGATGAGACTGTATAAACCGAGGTCCTGTGTCGCAGTAGATGCTGACACGAAAACGATCTCTCCCTGCTCAATAGCCCCAAGTCCCGATTATAGGACAAAATTTGCAGCCCTCCACCGTTAAGTGGTGGCGTCTCGATATGAGTGAACAATTCTCGAGAGTGACATAAAACAACATACAAACAAACAAACATTGACATTTAAGTAGATACAAAATACTTAACAGCTTTGCAAAGCGTTTACACTTTAAAGAAAAAATTGCAAGTCAGATAAGACCTTAAAATTGATGCCCTGTATCACGGTAGGCATTGACACGATAAAAGTCCCTCATTGTTCAATGGTCTTGGGTGTCGAGTTTAAATTCAAAGCCCTTCACCGGTTTATGGTATGGTAAATCATTAGAAATCAATCAAATTCAAACTGCATTTTTGACACCTGATCCCATCTCTGATGTTTATGGAGATTCATGTTTGTCCTGCTCCTATTTTGTTAGCTCAGGTGAGCTTTTCTGATCACATTTTGTCCGTCGTCCGTCCGTCTGTCTGTCTGTCTGTCTGTCTGTCCGTCTGTCCGTCTGTAAACTTTTCACATTTTCGACTTCTTCTCAAGAACCACTGGGCCAATTTTGACCAAACTTGGTACAAAGCATCCTTGGGTGAAGGGGAATTGAAATTTTTAAAATGAAGGGACATATCCCCTCGCAAGGGGAAATATTCAAGAAAAGACAAAAATAGGGTGGGGTCATTAAAAAATCTTCTTCTCAAGAACCACTGGGCCAGAAAAGCCGAAACTTATGTGAAAGCATCCTAGGGTAGTGTAGATATTAAATTGTACAAATCATGACCCCCGGGGGAAGGGCGGGGCCACAATGGGAAATCAAAGTTTTACATAGAAATATATAGGAAAAATCTTTGAAAATCTTCTTCTCAAGAACTACTGGGCCAGAAAAGCTGAAACTTATGTGAAAGCATCCTAGGGTAGTGTAGATATTAAATTGTTCAAATCATGACCCCCGGGGGAAGGGCGGGGCCACAATGGGAAATCAAAGTTTTACATAGAAATATATAGGAAAAATCTTTGAAAATCTTCTTCTCAAGAACTACTGGGCCAGAAAAGCTGAAACTTATGTGGAAGCATTCTAGGGTAGTGTAGATATTAAATTGTTCAAATCATGACCCCCGGGAGAAGGGCGGGGCCACAATGGGGAATCAAAGTTTTGCATAGAAATATAGGAAAAATCTTTGAAAATCTTCTTCTCAAGAACCACTGAGCCAGAAAAGTTGAAGCTTATGTGGAAGCATTCTTGGGTAGTGTAGATTCTTAATTGTTCAAATCATGACCCCCGGGGAAAGAGCGAGGCCACAATGGGGAATCAAAGTTTTACATAGAAATATATAGGAAAAATCTTTGAAAATCTTCTTCTCAAGAACCACTGGGCCAGAAAAGCTGAAACTTATGTGGAAGCATCCTGGTATAGTGTAGATTCTAAATGAAATCATGACCCCCGGGGGAAGGGTGGGGCCACAATTGGTAATCAAAGTTTTACATAGAAATATATTGGAAAAATCTTTGAAAATCTTCTTCTCAAGAACCACCGGGCCAGAAAAGTTGAAACTTATGTGGAAGCATTCTTGGGTAATGTAGATTTTAAATTGTTCAAATCATGACCCCCAGGGGAAGGGTGGAGCCACAATGGGGAATCAAAGTTTTACATAAAAATATATATGAAAAATCTTTGAAAATCTTCTTCTCAGGAACCACTGGGCCAGAAAAGCTGAAACTTATTTGCACATGGAAGGATCCTGGGGTAGTTGATTTCAAAATGTCTTAATTATGATCAGTGGGGTAGGGTGGGGATACATAATGTATTACAAGGGGGAAATCTGGTAAAGAACAGAATGGTCAAAGCTTCTCAGGTGAGGGATGTGGCCCATGGGCCTCTTGTATTGTTTTATGGACTTTTGATCTTAAATACTGTTCGTTTTCTCCATATGTTTCATTAATACTAGTATAAGTAAAATGATGAACTCACTCTGGATCACATGAATTAGTTTCAGCATTAGAGGGAAAATAAAAAAGATTTAAATTTTGCTAGAAAGAAATGTTCAAATTGATAAAGATTTTATTGAAGATTATACAAATCCAAAGTAAAAGTTCTTGATGAATTTAACAATCATAATGAAATCATTCGACTTATTTACATTTCAATATTTACTATATGTATTTATTTATTTTTAGTTTTCTGTTGGTAATTTTTTTTCAGGTAAATTCATTTTTTTTCTCCCCCTCAAAATGCGATGCTATGTCTCAATCTTTTGATTACTTGGAAAATTGTATTGCCTTAAAGTAATACATTGTATTGCCTTAAAGTAATACATTGTATTGCCTTAAAGTAATACATTGTATTGCCTTAAAGTAATACATTATAGTATTTAAAAATACCTTGATAAAAGATTATTTTTTTCAACTTTGTTATTCTTAAAGTAGAGACTTTTGAAGTTTGTAATATTTTTATATTATAAAAACATTTGAAAAAAATGGATGAAATGATTTTTAACAAAGTATAATCACAAAATTGTAAGAATATCTATTTTCATACAGATTTTTCGAAGTCCTGTTTCAAAATGGGAAGGTTAATTATTTTGATCCACGTTCATCAAAGTTTTATCGATTGTTTACAATTGCAACGCACACAAAATGTTGCTTATAATAGGTAATCAAACATTAATATTAAATGTACATCCATCAATATTTAAGTCAATCAGTCTTTATTAATTCAATCAATTGTTTTAATTTCATAACTTCGGATGAGACCGTATAAACCTACGTCTTGTGTTGCAGTAGGTGCTGGAACGAAAAAGATCCATCACTGCTCAATTGCCCTGAGTATCTAGTATAGGACAAAATTAAGTGACCAAAGTCAGTATTTCAGTTGCATAATACCGGAAAATTTGATGGTTGCATATGAAGGTACGACTGTAGTTATTTTAAAAGTTTAAGAACACATTCCCAGTTCATTCCTCTCCGCCTTTCCCATAGTACATGTTTGTGCACAAATGACTGTGGAAGAGTCATTCTTGACAAAGGAAATAAGTATGGTTGATTTCTCGAGTTACAATCAAAGGAATATGCATAATTATAAATGGATAGAAATGGTAGCGTTTTGAGACGTTGACAATGACATTGTCTATGAATACTTGATAGCTCAGCACTTCTGAAATGAAACTTATTCTGGCACATGAAAAAAACTTGTAAATTTGGTGATCAGAATTAATCAGTGATGGCAAAGCTTTTATTTTGCTTCTCTTTTGGACAACAGATGGTATAATACAACCATCTCAATGACTGGTAAACAATTTTTCGGAATTTTGACTCCCCAACTAAGTATATAAAAGGATTGATGACATTGTTAATAAAAAATGCTCTTGCCAAAAGCGGTAGAGTTGCCAATACAACTGGGCTTGGTGGCAAAGCAAGGCCTCTATTGAACGTGGAAGTGGCATCCAAAATGCAGTTCGGTAGATAGGACAAGATAAACGCAACTGTGATTGCAATCATAAGTTTTGTGATTCTGGGATTTGAATTGTTCAGTTTTTCATTCAGATTCTTAGTCGTTAGGTTTTTGGTGTGTTTCCGAAGTGATAAAATAACGAAGGTATATAAAACAGCGAGCAGCAGAAACACTATGACATTTACAGCAAAAATAATTGTGAAATAAATAAAAGGATATTGAGTATTCACAATGTCGTCATCAAGAGAGCAATCAAATCCAGTGATATTTCCTGGAAGATGTACGTGTTTAAGTCCTTGGACGAATGCATTTGGCCAAGAAAGTGCGATGGCAAGAAGAATCGTCGCTCCACAATAAAGACGAGCTTGAAGTAAGGTGGTGGCGGTTGAAAACGGGCGACAAATCTTTTTGTACCTGCTGGCAGCAATCAGAACAAGAACAAAAGCTGATCCTATCTTAAAAACATTGCCAAAGAAACGACCACATTTGCATAGGGCTTCACTATAAAACATAACTGGGTAGGCGTTGTCCACTATCTCCACAGGCATGGCGAAAATACAGGAGAGAAGGTCAATGTCTGCTAGAGTCAGGATGTACAGTCGAAATGTTGACGGTGGGTACTTAAGCGAATACACAATAATGACCACCGTGTTTCCAATTACTCCAATGATAATTAAAACCGTCAGGAAGATAACAGTGGGAAGGCGTTGTTCGGCTTTTGACGCATTGACTTCTTCTAAACTCTGGAAAAGTTGTGTAGAAGTATTTGAAACCACCATTGTCAGATTTTTCATCTTTTAATACTGAAAAAATGAATTAAAAATTCGAATTTTTCAACTTTTCCATCAGAAGATTTCTATCGTAATTTTTTACGAAGCCACAAATTTAAACATTGATGGATAATATGACAAATACATGCAAACGCTTAGTAACATATGTGCTTATAAGCAAACAGAGATGATTGTGCTGATAGGTCCCTTGTTTCCTCTTAGCACTAATTTGAATGTCAACATGACCTGGTCAAATGAATTATGAATACAAATGTCAATGCCCCTACTTCATTTATCCAAGTTAGGAAACCGAATTTGTCACCTTTCTTAAGAACGAGGGCGCTGTTCATTGGCATTCGGTAGGAATCTGAGCGTACTTGAAAAGTGTAAATTTTATCGATAAGTTACTTGGAATTTTAACGTATTTTTAATTTATTTGGTTCCTGTGAAATGGGAAAGGGAAATAATTTCCCGATAGTGAGTTTTGATTTGATGAAAAATAACTTGAAAATTGGCTAGATCAGACATTTGGTACAGAATGGTACATTTTAAAACACGTTTTTCTAAAAAATTTTTCTATCTTTGGGTCTGCTCTCCATGATTATGAAACGTCATTTGTGTGCATTTTAATTCAAAGAAACGAATATACAATTATAAAAAATGAAGAGAAGACTCAGAGACCATAAAAACTGAACTTTTTCCAAAGTTCAAATTGTGTAAATGTGGTGCTTCTTTGTCCTTTTATAAAAATCCATGGTGTGTGTAGCGGTGATAGCTAAGTGTTATGGTTTACCTGTTCAGTGCATTTAAAGTAAAAAGTTTTTGGTTCGAGCCTCACTCAGGGCGTTAATCAATTTCAAACTGCATTTTTGACACCTGATCCCACTTCTGATGTTTTTGGAGGACCGTGTTTCCTCTGCTCATATTTTGTATTGTTTTATAGACTTTTGATCTTGAATACTGTTCGATTTCTCCGTATGTTTCATTAATACTAGTGTTAGTAAAATGATGAATTCTGGATTACATGAATTAGTTTCAGCATTAAAGGGAAAATAAAAAGATTTAAATTTTGCTAGAAAGAAATGTTCAAGATGGGAAAAACTGTAATTGATAAAGATTTTATTGAAGATTAAACAAATCCAAAGTAAAACTACCTGATGAATTTAACAATCGTGATGAAATCATGACTTACATTTGAATACAAATATTTCATTCAACTTATTTTACATTTCAATATTTATAACGGTCATTCGGATGACACCCTATTAACCAATGTATTGTATTGCAGGAGGTATTGGCACGAAAAAGATCCCTAACTCCTCAATGGACAAATACCCTCAGTCAGGTAGAATTTTGCTTCCCTTAACAGACAAGTGGTGGCGTCTGATTTATTGATTGATTGTACGTTGTTTTACGTCCCATTCGAGAATTTTTCACTTAAAAAGAGATGTCACCACATACATACCGATGAAGGGCTTTAAATTTTGACCTTTACTCGGCACTCAGGGCCATTAAGCAGTGAGGGTTCTTTATCGTGCCAATGCCTGCCGTGACACGGGACCACGGTTTTAAGGTCTCATCAGAAGGACCCCAACTTTCACTTCAAGTGGCGAGCACATGGCTAAGGAACAGTTGCTACCCATTTTTTTATCGACTTAGGTCAGTCGCGGCCGATATGCGAACTCACTACCTCCCGTTCACGGAGCGAGCGCTCTACCGACTGAGCTACCGTGAACGGTCTGGTGGCGTCTGCATATGAATGAAAACTGTTAAACAACAACAAAAAACCAGGTTGAAAAATGATTTCGACGGTTTATTATAAAATATTCATGTTAAATTAAACAGTACAATAAAATTGATATGAAACCATATTGGCATTATTTGAATGGCAATTTAATTGTATTATTTTTTTTATTATCATTTTTTAATTTTCTTTTTGTAATTTTTTTCCAGGTAAATTTAATTTTTCCCCCTTAAAAACGCCTACTGTGTCTCAAGCTTGTGATTACTTGGAAAATTGTAATGCCTTTATGAAAATACATTATGGTATTTAAAAATATCTTGATAAAAAATTTGTTCACTTTGTTATTCTGATAAACTAGAGTTAAAAACAAATACTTTTGAACTATGTAATATTTCAAACATGTGTGAAATTATTTTTAGTAAAATATAATCACAAAATTGTACGAATAACTATTTTTATACAGATTTTTTAAGTCCTATTTCAAATTGGGAAGGTTAATTATTTTGAAACACATTCATCAAAGTTTTTTTTCGGTTTTTCACAAATTGGCACGCACGCAAAGTGTTATTTATATTAGGTAATCAAACATTAATATGAAATGTACATCAATCAGTATTAAAGTCAATCATTTTATATTAATTCAATCGTTATAATTTCATAACTTCGGAATAACCGTGTAAATCTAGGTCCTGAGTCGCAGTATGTGCTGGCACGAAAAAAGATCCCTCATTGCTCAATAGCCCTGAGAGCCGAACAAATGGCAAAATTTAGTGGCCAATGTCAGTATCCCAAATGCATAATACCAGAAAATTTGATGATTGGATATGAAGGTACAGCTGTAGTAATTTAGAAGTTTAAGAACACAGACCCAGCTCTTTCGTTCCCGCTTTCTCCCAATAAATGTCGTACACATATGACTGTAGAAGAGTCATCCTCGACGAAGACAATAAGTATGGTTGATGTGTCGGAGTTTCAATCATAGGAAAATACACATAAATGGACAGAAATGGTAGCGTTTTGAGACGTTGACAATGACATTGTCTATGAATACTTGATAGCTCAGCTCTTCTGAAATGAAACATTCTGGCACATGAAATTAATCAGTAATGGCAAAGCTTTTATTTTGCTTCTCTTTCGGACAACAGATGGTATAATACAACCATCTCAATGACTGGTAAACAATTTTTCGGAATTTTGACTCCCCAACTAAGTATATGAAAGGGTTGATGACATTGTTAATGAAAAATGCTCTTGCCAAAAGCGGTAGAGTTGCCAATACAACTGGGCTTGGTGGCAAAGCAAGGCCTCTCTTGAACGTGGAAGTGGCATCCAAAATGCAATTCGGTAGATAGGACAAGATAAACGCAACTGTGATTGCAATCATAAGTTTTGTGATTCTGGGATTTGTTTTGTTCAGTTTTTCATTCAGATTCTTGGTCGTTAGGTTTTTGTTGTGTTTCCGAAGTGATAAAATAACGAAGGTGTATAATACAGCGAGCAACAGAAACACTATGATATTCACAGCAAAAATAATTGTGTAATAAATAAATGGATATTGAGTGTTTACAATGTCTTCATCAAGAGTGCAATCAAAGCCGGTGATATTTCCTGGAAGATGTACATGTTTTAGTCCTTGGACGAATGCGTTTGGCCACGAAAGTGCGATGGCAAGAAGAATCGTCGCTCCACAGTAAAGACGAGCCTGAAGTAAGGTGGTGGCGGTTGAAAACGGGCGACAAATCTTTTTGTACCTGCTGCCAGCGATCAGAACAAGAACAAAGGCTGATCCAATCTTAAAAACATTCCCTATGAAACGACCACATTTGCATAGGGCTTCACTATAAAACATAACTGGGTAGGCGTTGTCCACTATCTCAACAGGCATGGCGAAAACACCGGAGAGAAGGTCAATGATCGCTAAGGACAAGATGTATAACCGGAACATGGACGGTGGGTACTTACGGGAATACACAACGATGACCAATGTGTTTCCAATAACTCCAATAATCATTAAAAGTGTCAGGAAGATCACAGTAGGGAGGCGTTGTTGGGCTTTTGACGCATTGATTTCTTCTAAAGTCGAGTAAATTTTGGTTGATGCATATGAAATCTCCATTGTTATATTTTCCATCCTCTTTTTTATAGTTCATGCAACCTCTAACAAAAGTTCTGAATCTTAAGTAAAAAAAATAGGGGAGATGTGATTGATATTTGGGTCCAGGTTTACATTTCTCTTCGTTTTAAATGTTTTTAAAATTTACTTCGGACCGCCTTCTCTTCCGCTAACTTTCTTCTGTTTTTCTTATATTTTTTTTTCCACTTGATAAAAGATTTATGTATTAAAAAAGGTTTTCTATTTTTGTATTTTTTTCTTCCGTTTGCTTCCGTATCTCATTCTTTCTGCATGTTTCTTTTCACTTTTTTCTTTTATCACATTTTACACCTTGGGAGTTAGGATGTCTTAGAAAACGTTTTTAGAAACTACTGCATGTGACATTTGTCTGATAATTTACTTTGCACACTTATTTACAATTTTTGACAGTATCTAATAAATTACATACTCATTGATTCCTGATAGGTCGCTCATTTTTTTTAAAAGTATTTCAATCTAATAAAAAAAAACAATACAATTACTTTTCATCTTGTTTTGATTTTTTTAATTATTTCGTTATTTTTAAGAAATACAATGAGCAAATGACTTTTGAATGTAAATGTTAATACTTTTATGCAAATGCGTTAAAATACGGGTCTGAGACAATTAACAAAAGAGAAAAACGATTCATCAATGCTGTAATTAAAATGAAATCTATAACATTTTCAATACGGTATTCAAGTGCGTTTAAAATATACATTCCTGCAGTTTCTAACGAAGACATGATTGTTTTCATGGGACTAATATTACCTAAATTCTCAAAGTTTATAGAATGAACATCCTCAATACACTGAAAAATTGATTTTTTTCTTTCTACATCATTAAGAGGTTTTTTTATATTGTAGATTACAATATACGATGTTGATTCTTGTCTGTAGTGTGGAATTATGAATATAATTTTCCTCTTTCATCACAAGGAAGCAATTGCTGTTTTCTTTGCATATTCATAAAGTTAAATCACAGTACCCTTTACCATTCCATCAAAGAATGATAACTCCTCCATCATAGTAGGCTATCTGTTCTGCCTCTTCGGAAATTGTCCCGCTTTGTACTTCTCTTTAGTACTTTTTAGATGATCACATGCCTTTGAATGACGGGAATTAGGGTTATCAAACGATGATTAATTTATAACTCATAGGTTTTAATTGTACTTTTCAGATCAGTAAAATTTAGCGCCTATTGTTATTACAACAAATTGTTCTGGATTAATCGATGAATAGACACAAATTAGAAACTAGTATTAAAGCTGACATGAATTCTTAAAAACGCAACATTTTCATCTATGTACGACTTGTTTCATACCAACTATACCCGTATTCCGCCATATTTCTTTCAGATACATTGTCTCATTGTAACGATATATACCCCAATGCGCTCGTTACACTTGAATGATTTTTCGGTTTGGGAATAGACTTGTGCACATCTCCGATGGTAAAGCATATGAGAACACATGAGGTGATCAAGACATTTCAAAACTACAATAAACAACGTAATAATCATATTTCTGAAAAATTATTGATTTGAATCAAAAGAAAAAAAATGCAAGTTTGGAAGAGAAATTTAGATGCACGAGTACGTATTTTTACAGTGCGCCAATTTATGCAGAATAAACTTGAAATAAATAGCAGTAAAATCTGCAAACACATTTTGAAATTATATCATTTAAATGGAACAAAACAACCAACGTCTTTGATTTGCAGATGCAATTGATGCATATCGAGAAAACGCCTCGAACGCTGTAAACGTACCCATACCTGGTAATAAGGTTACTGCATCGGTTCGAAGATGTGCACAAGTCAAGTGATATATACCCTGAATTCCATTTATTGAAATATGCATCACAAAAAAGAAATAAACTCCGTAAAAGCTCAATAGTAAACACACTGTCATTACTCCGTACAGACTAGCACGTCGATACACTTAGTCCGTGCTGATCAGATTTTGGTCAGGGAAAATATCACAAATGGAAAGAGAAGTTATTTGGTATTTGCGCGGCTGAAAGGGGGGGGGGGGGGGTATTATAACTGCTGTTCATAATCTATAATTGTGAATTGACTATCTACATGTAGTTCTAATATACATTCTATACAAAGTCATGTATACAGTCTGCAGTTGGTTTGCGTCGCAAAATTCATTTGTCAATTATAACTTATTATTTTAGTACTAACCTCAAATCTAAACCAAGTAATTTGATGTACGGTAATTATTTACTTCAAATCTTAAAAACAATTAACCAGAATGCAATTTTTTTTATATGTAAATCTATACGTTCTTTAACACACAAACACACGGAGAAAGGCCATCCCCTGTTCAGATTGACATTTAGGCATTTGATTTTTTTTTTAGGCGGGGGGGGGGGCATACAAAAATAATTCACATGACCGTTATTTAAATATTCTTGGAAGACAGACATTTCTGCCGAATTCAGTTTTAAGATTTTTTTAAAATGTGTCACTCCGACCACAAAGTATTTGCATTTTGAGGAATGTAACTGTTTTATAATTATGTTGTTATAGAGAGTCTTTCGAGATTTCAGTATCCCTGCCTGATAGTCTAGCTATTTTTTTTTATATAAAAATAATTTCTGTAGGAGTATTTGGGAGATAGGGTAGGGATACTTGACACTGGTTGAATACGGATAATTTTTATTTACTCTTTTGTATATTGAACAAACTCTCTCTCTCTCCCTCTCACTCTGTAACCATCAGTTAGGGCAATAATTCGCATTTTGTACTGTACCATTTATTTAGCCTTAGGACAGATCAAGGATTGTTTTCACGGGATGTCGAAACTTCATAATTTCAATAATAATTCTAATTTGGACAAGAAGTTAACCCAAACGCTAAAGAGAAACTAGAGGTATTGAGAGCAATGAGCTCACTAAATGATACCCCCGCCTTCCCATATGGTTATAATGGCAAAGTCCATATATTTTGCTGTTGTCGCTAAACCCAAAATACGTGTCGGATCAAAAAGTAAAATATGTAATAAACCTAAGGAATCTGTGAAAGTTTCATTAAATTTCACTAAGTGGTATAAGAGGATTTGCGGATAAGAGATGGGTACCCCAAAGCGTAACAGACAGACGGACGGACATAACGATTACTATATACCCTCCCACTTTTCAAGCGGGGGATATAATAAACGTGAAATATACATCACATGATTGGGAACATTGGGAACTTTCTCAAATACCTTCTCAAACGCATTGGCGTCGGAAGCAAATTGAAAGTGTGGGGGCTAAGTGCAGAGAATCTTTTTTTTTCATACATTCAAGAAAATCTGACAAGCTAAAAAAAAAAAGGGAAATGTCCTTTTCCACAACACGAAAATTCTATTTCGTAGGGGGATGGAGGTAGGTTCGAACTTAAAATTGTTCTCCAAACTCCAACACTTTCCTCTTTTTTAACCTATGCTGCGACTTGTCTGTGGAAAGTGGTGGTGGTGGTGGTTGTGGGGGGGGGGGGGGGGGGGCTAAACCTACGCAGCAATGTTCAATGTCTATACTACGTGTAAGTATATATTTGTAAAAAAGCCCCCCCCCCGTTCCGACGCCTATGCTCAAACTGTGTCGAACCTGGACCTGGACAACAGACAAGAGAATTTTTAAAAAGCTAATTGAAGGTAGAATGTGGAATTCTCACGGGGTGTTTGCTCTCTCTTTATATATATATGAGCTTTTTCTAATAATCATTAACTATTTATGTCTAGAAATTTAATTCACATTAGATTCTATTTTCATTATCATTGTACCGCAGAATCAAACTCGTTTATTATACCCCTCGCAACAAGTTGCGTGGGGTATAATGTTTTTGACCCCTCAGTCAGTTCTTTTTTTTTTCGTCAGAGCAACTTCTCATAAACCACTGCACAGAGTTTTGTCGAACTTTGAAGATATTTATAGGAGACAATGTGTGTGTAGATTTGCACATCACCAGGAAATTCCGAATTCTTTATTTTTTCGGGAATTTCCGCACTTTTACATTTAGATTTTGGCCATATATTGAATATAGAGATGAACAGTTTGTCAGCGCAATTCCTCATAAACCGCTGCACACAATTTCGTTAAACTTTGCAGATATTTAGGGCACAATGTGTATAGATGTGCATATTACAAGGAAATTACGATTCCTTTGTTTTTTTCTGGGAATTTCAGCACTTCGACTTTTGGGGGAGCGTGGGGTATGTGAACTTGCTCACTTTTTCTTCCCGGCATTGTGCATAAAATTATAAATCACTTTAAATAAAATTATATTAGGTCTAATGATAATAATTAATCATGAATAAATCCAATCTGTTTCAGACGTTTTTATTAAATTATTTTTATGAGAATGTTAATATGCATGTTTTATCCCCCCCCCCCTCCTATCACAGGAAAATATCTTCAAAAGGTGAATGATTCGTAATATGCATGCTTTATTATGAATTTAATGAAGTTATACCATGTAATCATAAATTTTATTTACAACATTTACAGACAAGAGTAATGTTTATTTTTGAAAAAATTACTTGCATTTTTTTCAATCAACCCCACTGAGCTTTCAACCTTTGATATTTTCCCTGACCAAAATAAAATGATCGGCATGGGCCACGTGTGTCCAAGCATCTTTTACTGTTGAGTTAGCACTGGATTACATGACTTCTGAGATACATTTTTCAATAAAAGTAAAATGGGATAATTCTTTCGACATGTGCACATCCCTGTAACGATAGCAGTATATTCAGGTAAATGTTTTATCACTGCGTTTGAAGCGTTTTCTCGACCTGCATGGGTTTTTCCTGTACGTAAATGTATTCCGTGTTAGTGTATTTTCTATATTGCAGCAAATGCATTCAAAAATAATTGAATTCTCGGTATAGTTCTATTTTTTGTTGAATTCTTTCTTTTCAAACATGTATTGGGTCAGTTTATGGACTTCTAAAAACTATGCTATCGGAGATGTGTACCATGTCGACAGCCAGGCTAGAAAATCACTCAAGTGAAACAATTCTGCAAGGCTATATATAGCAGGTACAGAAGGCCAAAATCTTCGATTAAATATGGCGGAATCGAACAAATATGTCGGACAAGGGCGTACAGGAATGTAGTAAGTCGTACAAAGATGAAAACTGATGCCTTTTTAAGAGTTCATGTCAGCTTTAAGGACAAACTCAGCATAGTTTGAATTTTTATGTCTTTTTCCATGGAGTAGAAGAGTTCCAATTCTTGTAGGAACTAATAATGTCTATATACCGGTATGGTGTTATACACTTCTAAAACAATTTTGATTGAAAGAAACATCTAGAATATTTGTTTAGTATTTTTTATATATTTTTCTTCGAATCATCCAAGAATTTTCATTAGTTTTTATCTTTCAAAAAGCCCTAGTAATGCATGCTGAGTTTTTGCCTATTAACATCTTATATGACACTGTCATCTTAAATTAAGAATATCTTTAAAAATTATCAGCAGGTAAGGTACGTTGCATATGTCCTTTAATGAAATATAAAGATAACGAAGAGTACTCAGGCTCAGTCCGTTTAAACAATACAAAACGGGAGCAGAGCAAACAGGAACCTCCAAAAACACCAGAGGCGGATCACGTAACAGGCAGGAGTAAGCAACACGACAGAAATATCCCTAGCAATTTCGATGTGTACGTTTTTCAAGTTATATGAAAAAAGGTAAGCGATATTTGACCAACCGATAGATTATATTTCCTGACAAGATCATTGTATTGACCATAAAACTTCCGAAACAAGTTACATTTATTGAACTTCTTTTTTGTAGTAAAATATCCAGATATTGATTATATTTGTCAAACTTCTTGGTGTCTGGTATTATTATTACTCCTCTTGCTTGAAAAGCAGGGGGTATGTAGTGATGGCTGGGTTTGTCTTTCTGCCCGTCCGTCCAACTGTCTGTACGTTTGTCCTTTACACTTTGGGGTTCCCTACTTTTATCTGCAACTCCTCCTATACTAACCAATAAAATTCATGAGACTTCACAGAATCTTTGTGACATTGTGCCACTGCGCACCTTCTTTTTCATTTTTTTAGATCGGATTTTGGGTTTCCCTTAGCAAAACATGGACATTGCTATTCTTTATATAATGTTAAGGGGTACCCATCCCTTATCCGAAACTCCTCCTTTACCACTGAATACAAAATTTTATGATACCTTCACAGACTCTTTTATACACAGTGCCATTGTGACCTTCTATTTTACTTTTTGATCTGACATTAGTTCAGATTTCTCTAAGCAAAACACGGACTTTACCATTATTATCAAATGGGAGGCTGCATCCTCGCAAGCTAGGGGTCCTGAGTCAACACATTGCTGTTAGTCTAACGGCAACATGTTGACTCAGGACCCCTGGCTTGCGGTTTGGGAGGATGGGGAGACTGTGGTGTCATTTTGAGAAATCAGTGCTCACAGTACCTGGGAATTTCACTGGGATATATCGAATCGAAAAAATAAATGGAAGTTTCTCTTGTTCATTGATGATATCCAATTTTAAATCTTCTGAACACTCTATTGATCTCCGTCATCGTACGTCATGTGTTAACATATGAGCATTCTCTTCAATTCTTGAACACCTGAAGGAATTTCAACCAATTTTGACATTTATGCGTTAGTAAAGAAAAAACTCTTTTGGTCTCCTCTCGGGGGCCTGAGGTATTATGCTAAAAGCATTAAAATTAATGCATTTTTTTGTGCTAGATAACAATCAGTCAAACTGTTGCCTCTCTTGTAATGAGCATTGATCCTTCTTCCAAAATTTGAGGATTTTTTTACCCGAAGGTCGGGGACTTCTGTGTTTGGGTGGGGCTTATAGAGCAAATAATGAAAATGCATTAATTCTTCAAAGATCCTGGCTCTTTTTTCAATTCTTATGCTGGTGTTCAGTCTGTTGTTTCTTTGCTGATGGTGGACGTCTTTTTTCTGCTTTTCTTCTTTGAAAGCCTTCCATCGATTGAAACTTACACATTTCATCAATTTGCATTTTAATCCCTTTTTTCATTGTTGTTATCATCATTCTGTTTAAGTTGAAATTTTTGCTTTTGTCGCCGTACCCGACTTTCTGCAATCTCAGTTCTTATATAAACACATAAACCCAGACTTTACTAGCATAATATGATGTTATTCAAGATTTATATACTGAAAGATTAGACATCGAGAGTATCAGAACAATATTTTAATTCAAAATATAACCGAATATATGATTTTATGGAGAAAAAAAATATTCAGCGAAATTCAATCATCATGAGATATACTTTATTTTCGTGGAATGAGGAGAGGGGGATTAAACACTTTGATTATCGTATCTGTGGTTAGAATATACAGATTTATATCAATATTGTAGAGAACCCTCTTCATTTAGCAAAATTGTATATTTTATTACCAAATATCTTCCAATCAAGTCCATTGATTTGGATACCGGTATTGGTGTTTTATTTGGAAAGTTAAGCTTGTTGATATTTTTCCCTAGGGCAGGGGGTTATATTGCATAAATAATGATAAATAATTTAGTGCATCTGTGAAATCCATTAGGACAAGAGTATCAAGAAATCTTTAAAATGACACGATAATGCAAAGGAAATCAGGAATTTTAAAATCGTAGCAGATATTTAATGACATCGCCAAATCAATTATGCTATCTTAAACTTAACTTCAGTTCTGATGTCGATGTTTACTGTATGTAGCAATCTCTTCAAACAGTTCATTGGCGGTGACCTCTCTTATCTCAAGGTCAAACCTTCGAACTACCTAATGACACAGAACCTCCCACGAATAAACACATAAAACGAAGTATTCTGAGTATTTATTAAGAACCTTATGGTGGATTAGAAATAACAGTTTATCTTTCTGTTGTTTTCTTCCTTGATACTCGATATACTGGATAATTATCTCATGCCAGATTCTTGTATTTATTTGATTTTCACTCGTCCAGAAAGCAGAATTAGAAACTGTTTTAAGGAGCATATATCGATTAATTTGCACATAAAATTCATAATAAAGTGAATCAAAATTGGTAGATTTCTAGATCGATTTCTAGATCATCTTCTAGAACGTAAATCTTTGTTTTATTTCATTCTGAGACAAGTGATGCTGAACACATAGATATTGGTTTTGTCCTTTGTGTCTCTTGATCTGATAGTTATTTTCTTAAAATATGTTGTGTTCTCTATTTTTTTAGCTCACCTGAGCCGAAGGCTCAAGTGAGCTTTTCTGATCACATTTTGTCCGTCGTCCGTCTGTCTGTCTGTCTAGCTGTCTGTCTGTCCGTCCGTCCGTCTGTAAACTTTTCACATTTTCGACTTCTTCTCAAGAACCAGTGGGCCAATTTTAACTAAACTTGGTACAAAGCATCCTTGGGTAAAGGGGAATTCAAATTGTTAAAATGAAGGGCCAAGTCCCCTCACAAGGGGATATAATACAGAAAAGACAAAAATAGGGTGGGGTCATTAAAAAATCTTCTTCTCAAGAACCACTGGGCCAGTTAATCTGAAATTTATGTGGAAGCATTCTGGGGTAGTGTAGATTCTAAATTGTTAAAATCATGACCCCCGGGGATAGGGCGGGGCCACAATGGGGAATCAAAGTTTTACATAGAAATATATAGGAAAAATCTTTAAAAATCTTCTTCTCAAGAACCACTGGGCCAGTTAAGCTGAATCCTTTCTGGAAGCATTCTCGGGTAGTGTAGATTCTAAATTGTTCAAATCATGACCCCTGGGGGTAGGGCGGGGCCACAATGGGGAATCAAAGTTTTACATAGAAATATATAGGAAAAATCTTCAAAAATCTTCTTCTCAACAACCACTGGGCCAGTTAAGCTGAAACTTATTTGGAAGCATCCTGGGGTAGTGTAGATTCTAAATTGTTCAAATCATGACCCCCAGGGGTTGGGCGGGGCCACAATGGGGAATCAATGTTTTACATGGAAATATATAGGAAAAATCTTTGAAAATCTTCTTCTCAAGAACCACTGGGCCAGAAAAGCTGAAACTTATGTGGAAGCATCCTGGGGTAGTGTAGATTCTAAATTATTCAAATCATAACCCCCGGGGATAGGGCGGGGCCACAATGGGGAATCAAAGTTTTACATAGAAATATATAGAATTTTTTTTTTAAATTCTTCTTCTCAAGAACCACTGGGCCAGAAAAGCTGAAACTTATGTGGAAGCATCCTGGGGTAGTGTAGATTCTTAATTATTCAAATCATGACCCCCGGGGATAGGGCGGGGCCACAATGGGGAATCAAAGTTTTACATAGAAATATATAGGAAATTTTTTTTAAAATCTTCTTCTCAAGAACCACTGGGCCAGAAAAGCTGAAACTTATGTGGAAGCATCCTGGGGTAGTGTAGATTTCAAATTGTTTAAATTATGATCAATGAGATAGGATGGGGTCACAATATGTATTACAAGGGGGAAATTTGGTAAAGAACAGAATGGCCAAAGCTTTTCAGGTGAACGATGTGGCCCATGGGCCTCTTGTTTATTAATTGACATGGATATTTTATACTTATAATTAATTAATAATTAATTATAATATATGTCTTTGAGTGTTTCCATATCTTAATACGTCATTTGAATGAGGACAGGGTCATTTGTCTTAAATATTCATAGCAAGTAATACCAATTATTTTAAAATGACTAGGAATTTTCATGCTCTCTGATTGGTCAAGATTCTTTTTTTCAAGAGGTGTGCTCAGCTTTAGTTCTTGAAAAAGCGGGAATCTTAGAAAATCATATTTCTCTGTTTCCATCGCTTCCATGACCATTTATAAGTTTTACATGTCGCATGCAAACCTACAATCCCTGAACGGTGTAAATCTTGCATATTTACACCCGCTGAATATTATTTCCTTAATTTCTTTTCAAAACTATTGCTGTTGATAAGTCAGTAAACAATACTAAGAAAGCTGCCTGCCTGGATTTCTGTTCCATCAATAGTTAATACAATGATTGATTGATTCGTGGATTGATTGCATGTTGTTTTACCTATTCGAGATTAATTCACTCATATACAGAGGTCACCTTATACCGGTGAAGGCCTTCAAATTTGACCTTTACTTGGCACTTACGGCCATTAAGCAACGTCTACCGTGACACAGGGCCTCGGTTTCTAAGGTTTTATCCGAAGGACCCACAACTTTCACTTCAAGGTGCCGAGCGCATGGCGAAGGAAAAGTTGCTACCCATTTTTATCAACTTAAGTCAGTCGCGGCCAAGATTCGAATTCACTACCTTTCGACTAAGCTACCGTGACGGTATATGCATATAATTACATACACATCTGTAATACTATATTTAACATATTTGATTACCTTGATTTTTTTTTATCATAATGATATTAATATAAACAATAAAATAATTAAAAAATAAAATCATTTTGCACAAAGAAAACGATATAGTCAGGTCGTTACTTAATTCAGGCGATCTCAAAGTTAAACCTTGGCTCTGCTATTCTGCGGAAAGGTATAAGAAGGATATGGAGATAACAAACAGTATTCAATCTCAAAGTTCATAAAACAATACAAAATAGGAGCAAAGCAGACACGGACCTCCGAAACATCAGAGGTGGGATCAGGTGCCAATTAGGAGTGAGCATCCCCTGCCGACCGGTCACACCGGCCTTGTGCTCCTTGTCATGATCAGGAAATAACGGAAAAATCCGTCGTCAAATCAGTGTATAAATAATGGACTAACAATTAGTATGAAAAACGTCAGTCAGCATTTTTCTCAATGATAAATTGTATTTGCTGACAAGGTCTATGTATTGACCATAGAATTTACAAAATGATGACTTTAAACGAGACTGTTGATATTCTTGTTTCATCAGCTTGCTTGTCAATAATTTACCTCTTTGAGAAACTGTTCATACGTAGAGCATGCTCTTGCGTATCAAATCAATTGAGATATGTTTACTCCGTATGCAGGTGAAGAAGGTATATTGCTGCATAAGTAAGGGAAGTTGACGATAGAAAAGTTAAAGTCATCACGTTTATCATAAAGCTTAGTTGTTAGATTACCATTATCGTCTTTTTCAAGTAAAATATCCAAGTATGAAACAGATGTGTCAGACTCTGTGGTATCTTTTATCTCAAGCTCACCAGGATATATCGTATCGACGTAGGAATGGAAATGACCATTGTTAATTGACAAAACGTCGTCGATATATCTAAATGTCGAGTTGAAGGCCACAGCAAGTGTTTCCTTCTTATCACGCATACGATTTTGCATAAATTCTGCTTCATATGAAGTTAAAAAGAAGGTCTGCTAATAACGAAGCGCAATTGGTACCCATGGGAATTCCAATAGATTGTTAGAATACCTGGTCTCCAAAAACCACTTAGATATTGTCAATCAGAAACTCAAGCATCTCTTTGATGTCAACTTCAGAGTACTTGTGTGTGCAATCAGAATGTGTTTTAACAAAATAATTTTGCAAATGACCAATGACCAGGTTAGTGAATTTACGGGTTCCATTTTTATTGAAAAAGCAGCTGTCAATGATATCAAAAAGCCTGGAATTTAATTTATCGTGGGGAATGATTGTGTATAAAGTTGGAAGGTCATAAGTTTTTAAGCTGTTGATTTTGGTAAATTCTTGAAATTTCAAATTGTCCAAAAGTTCTTTGGAATTTTTGAGTATATCCATATCTGATTCACACCATTTCTGAATATATTTGCACAGTAAACAGAAGAACGTTGCTTTATTATTTGTTTTTTTTTTGGTAGTACGGATGTATTTATCACAGGAAACAAAATTGACCTGTATTAAAATATCGACTTAGATTTATTTTGGTCGAATTTGTTTCTTCTCATCTCAATGAATTTTGATTTTGTTCGCTTGGATATTCAATGTCTTTGAGATATAGAAAATAATAAAGACATAAAACATTCTGGTTATGTAACTATGTTATTGTCATATCATCTTACAATACTGTCAGACTCGCCAATACAATTGATATATAAGTTGTATTATAAGATAAATGACCTGTAATACTTACAAGTACAAATGGTGTTTATTAAGTAGAGGGAAACGGGAGAAGTACTTCTAGTGTTTTAAACAAACAAATTGTTGTAATTTGGGTCCAAAAAGAGGTTGCAGAGTAAGGGTTTTGTTAAGTGCGATAGTCGTTTAATTTCCTGAGGTGAGGGCTATGCATTCTGAGTAATATTAAACCACAGCACATCTGCAACGTACTCATCTAAATAACTTTGTTACATGTCAGTTTTTTTCCTTTATATACTAAACTGCTTAACATATTTATGTAGAAGATAGTGGGTTGAACATTGTAAGATTTGATGTCAATATTTAGAGAAATACGTTTATGCGCTTTGATCTTTATTTGTAAAAAGACAAAAATGGTAACACTAGTTTTCTACAAGACAGTAAATTCCATGAAAACAAAAGTTGTTATTTTGTAAGCAATGTACATCAAAAGCTTAGGAAATATTATTATGGTTCCACATATGTTTGATATACCGGTACATACATGTATACTGTGTTTTAAATGATTAATTAAAATTAATTTTAAAAAGCCAATTTCAAGTTGAACCTCTAGATATAAGTATTTTGGAATAATCTCACTTGATAGTTTTAGTTGGGGTATTATTATTTTATTTCCCACAAACTAATTAGAAAAGAAGATATATTAAATATTTTTAATATGTTCAAGGAATTTCATTCTTCAGTACGCAAAAGACAAAAAACTTCATTGGTTCTTATTATATTGTTTTATATTGTTATTTGAAAATATACGTGTATTATTACTATCAATTTAGATAAACATTTACAAGATTTAAAATATTACAATATACACTGTAAAAATATAAAAACGTTTTCTTTTAGTTATAATGGAACTAAGAAAAATTTATTTCTTGTAGACTTTATTAGCAAAATATTTTTTAAGTAATTGACATAATGAAAAATGGAATTGGAAAGGAATTGGACGGCACCTGATCCCACCTCTGATGTTTTATAGGTCCGTGTTTGCTCTGCTCCTTTTTTGTATTGTTTTATGGACTTTTGATCTTGAATAATGTTCGGCATCTCCATATTTTTCACGGCATCGATTCTTCTTTATTTGATATATGTGTGCCTTCCTCTTTCATCATGACGAACAAAATGACTGTTTATGAAAATGTTCCCAGTTTATGAAAGATAATTTGAGGTTAAGCAGATGACCGTGTACGTGTAGCTAGGGAAATCCCCTAATTTACTGTGATTTATGTCATCGGTTTTGCATACCGCGTAATTCTATAAGTTGAACACAACGTGTACACGTAGGTGAAAACTTGTAGCTTCTTAAGGGGGCCGACTATAGTTTTATTGTGTGAAAACTACAATAGAGAAACTCTTCGTTTTTATAACATATATAACTTACATTAACTTCAGTGTACATGCAAAGTTTGGGGGAAATCTACCGTCCAGGTATTTTTGAGGGACCGTCTCAAAATACAGGTACATTTACTATAGGATTATATAGGAAAATGCCAATTTTTAGCATTTTAAAGCAAATTATACAAATACTACAATAGACATTTTGTTCAAACTATAATATTTGATGAGTAATACTATATTATAACAATATATGTAAGAAACACAAAATTCTACCGTCTTGTTACCTGAGTGGGCATTTCAAAATGCAAAAAATTAGCAAATTTTACTATTTTTATAGAGTTTTACAAAATATGACGTACATAATGGATTCACATGAAAACATAATAAAAATATTGGAGATATTCTCAAATTTCTATGTTTTAAATTTCAAGAGTGTATGATTATTACTTTTTCTTTAATAATATTTTTATTAACCCATTCTTTAAGAGCTACAGATTATCATAACGTCAAAAACACACTGCAACGACGTCAACCTACCTATCAATTGCAAAAACGGTTAACAAATCATTTATTTAAAATTGTAATTACATTTTTATACCTATAATTTCTTAATTTTATTTAATTTTAATAATTAAGCGAAAAAGTTGCATTAAAACAGTAAATACGCTTCATTTTACTATGATGCGCGAAATATTGCGCAATGGAAACTATAGTCGGCCCCCTTAAACTCAAACTACAGAATATTATTTTTCAGCTGGTGTTTGGTATGAAGTTGAGAACTTATAACGTACATCCAATGTATCTTTTTTATTTCAAATCAAAGATTTATTTGATACAAATGGATTGTAAAGTGTCTTGCTGAAATGACGTTTTGCAGGTACCGGTACACATGCAGATTGTTAAACAGAACACGATGATAGTTACGCATACGTGTAAAATCACTTCTAGGTTTACACATACAAATATACGCACACGGTCAAATGCTTAACCTCTCTTATGAAAACAGAAGACCAAATTATATTGCGATTTTTAATTCAAATTCAAATGTTATAAGATACAGTAATTTTTAAACATAAAAAGGCATGTAAAAAAAAAAAAAGACATTAAGTTTGCAAAATATCTAAAATAATTATATGATTACATATTAAATTCTTACTAGAAACACGAAAAGCTTCAAAGGTAACAAAACATAATCTAAATAAAACAAAAAATACAGAGTAAGCTTGGCCTTGTATTGAAACTTGTGGAGATGATGAACACTACACGGTATTCAAGATCAAAAGTCCATAAAACAATACAAAATAGGAGCAGAGCAACAGCCCACCAGGAAAGAGGACGATAATTGCCACATTAGTCTGTCACGGATTTTCCAAAGTCAAATAAAGTAAAAAAGCATTGGAAAATTCAAACTTGTCAATCTACGTCCGGCACAATGATAGATTGAAAAATATTGTTCTTTATTTTTTCCTTACATAAACCATTCTTGTTTCTGATTTTCCAAGATTATTTTTGTCTGATCGAGTTACAGTCATCTTCGTGGTTTTTATAACATTTTGTAATACATGTACACATGTATCTGCATTAAACTCACAGTTGGATGTGATATTATGACACCATTGACCTTATCTCGTCACTATTAACGTCTTAAGGGAGGGAAGTTTTCATTAAAACAAAATATTTTTTATTGTGTCTACACTTCCTGATACGAAATACGTCCTTCTCCGAATCATCACTTGCGCAAGAACAATCCTATCGATGGCGTATTGTATATGGTACCTCGATTGCACCAGAATTATTTTCTGCACAACCTTAAACAAAAATTGCACGAATAAGGAAAGCTCCATGAAAATATACAGATCTAGTCTACTTTGAATAAGTAAAGTGCATATATAGAAGTTATGAATATTCAAAACTATAAATGTTTTTATATCCCACGCAACAAGTTGCGGGAGGTATAATGTTTTTGACCCGTCAGTCAATCAGTCAGTCAGTGTATCAGTCAGTCCGTCAGTTTTTTTGTTTTTTGGTTTTTTTTTTTTTTTTTGGTCAGAACAACTCCTCATAAACCGCTGACAGAATTTGGTCAAACTTTGCAGATATTTCGGACACAATGTGTAGATGTACATATTACCAGGACACATATTTTTGGCTATATCTTGAATAGGAGATGAACAGTTTATGAGCGCAACTACTCATAAACCGCAGCAAAGAATTTCGTCAAACTCTGCAGTTATTTAGGACACAATGTGTAGATATGGATATTACCAGGAAATTCCGATTCCGTTATTTTTTACGGGAATTTCGGCACTTTTCAACTTATATTTTTGGCCACACCTTGAAAAAGAGATGAAGAGTTTGTCAGCGAAACTCCTCTTTAACCGCTGCACAGAATTTCGATAAACGTAGCATATATATTTAGGACACAATGTGTAGATGTGCATAGTACCAGGAAATTTCGATTCAAAAACTTTTCTGGGAATTTCGACACTTTTCAACTTAGATTATTGGTAATATGTATATAGATATGAACAGATTGTCAGCCGATTCCTCTTAAACCGCTGCACAGAATATTGTCAAACTTTGCAGATATGTAGTACACAGTGTGTAGATGTGCATAATTCTTGGAAATTCCGATTCCTTTATTTTCCTTTCAATTTCCGCACTTTTCAACTTAGATTTTGGGCTATACCTTGAAAATAGAGATGAATAGATTGTCAGCTGACTCCTCTTAAATTTGCACAGAATTTGCTCAAACTTTTCATTTTAGTGCACAGTGTGTATATGTGCATATTACCAGGAAATCCCGATTCCATTATTTTTCTGGGAATTTTGGCACTTTTCAACTTAGATTTTTGCCCATACCTTGAATATGGTAATGAACAGATTGTCAGCCCAAATTCTCATTAACCGCTGCACAGAATTTCGTGAAACTTTGCAGATATTTAGTACACAATGTGTAGATGTGCATATTACCAGGAAATTGGGATTTCTTTATTTTTCCCAGCAATATCAGCACTCCGAGTTTTGGGGTGTGTGGGGTATGTGAGCTTGCTCACTTTTTCTTTCATTTAAAAATCTAATGGCATAAAAAAAGTCAAAATCAGGAATGCAATCCAACTAAACTATTACGATATTGTAAGATCAAATTTAAGAAGACATACAAGATAAATTTTATAAGATAGGACTTGGCTACACATGTATATTTATTATCAATGCAGATTGTGACAACAATGAATAAGTGTACGGTAATAAAACATATTTCTTAATGGTTATATTCATCTTATGTTTTAATCATGCTCAAAGTATAAATGGTTGATGCCACTGATATACATACACACTATTTCTGAAGCAAAATACGTGTATATATATGTGTACAAATACAAATTATTAATATTATAACTTTTTTACTCGATCAAAATCTTGAATTTTCAAAAAATGTTAGATGGGCACATAAATAAGCTTTCATAAAATAGATCTTGTATCAAATATGTTCCTTCAATGTTGTTGAAAATCAATTTCATTTTATGGTTATAAAGTCATTTTAGTTGTTAAATGGCCATAGGTTGAAACTGTCATTAAAAGAAACTTGGTGTTTGGGAAATGATTAAAACTCTATGCATATAAAATGTAAAGAAAATATTTGTCAAACCTTGAGCTCCGTGAAGAACATGATTTATGAGCATTTCTCAAGAGTGATAAAACACGTTCTTTATTCTTTCTATTTACTTATCATACCCATTCCCATGTCCCGGCGATTTGAAACTTTAATAAATGCATAGATTCAGATGATGTGACTTCAACTGATCCACGAACATAATCAGACTCTAATCATGTATTTTCCCGGTGACTTGATCATTTAAGTAAAGATATTTTACTTGGAAAATGGTTAAGAAACAAAACTGTGTGTACGTCAAACCCATAGGGTATATATTCTCCGTTTGTCCTTTCTATATTGATTAAAATTGAAAACATATATCAGGTAATAATCATTACGAATGAGGGTAACGCTTACCCTAAGAAATGTTTTGTTTTGAACTGATTACTTTATTACTAATATAATTTTTATATATGTTTTATAGTTTAATTCGATCATTTACAGTCATTCCATTTTATAGAAGTAAGAATATATGTATAGTTAGAAATAAATAAGACCAACGTCAGCTGTACTGTTTGTTTATTATTTGCAATTTAGAGTTTTCTGTAACATTTCCTAAATTCATGTGGTTTGTCTTTGGATGTTATCTCTAGTTCGGAGTCGAATGTATCATATGCAATGTACAGATACCCTGGCCCCACCCAATATTATAACACAGACATTCAATTCCTTCCTTGTCACAATTTATGTCCGGCATCATAATACTTCCCATATTTTGGCAAGGATTTCGGTCAAGATACAATATGTAATTTCTGCGAACAGATTTAAATTTTCTCACATGGCCCACAAGTAAACCCTTCATTAGTTCGATTGGCATTTGGTAGAATTTTACTCGTGTATATATTTTTTGATCAAGCTCGTGCATGAAATCGTGAGTTTGTGCAGAAAATAATTTTGATGCAATCGGCGTGCCATACTATTCCTGATACGAAGGGCTCGTCACTCGCGCAGGAACAAACCTATTGATGGCGTATTGTCTTACATCTGAATATTTCTAATAGCTAAATTACAAAAACAACAGTTACTTATGTTAAATCCCTAGAACACTAAGTTACATGTACTATATATAGTATTCTAGAAATGTATAAAAAGCCTGAGTACATCGACAGTTGCATTTGTATTCATAAAAGTAAATAAATTCATACAATAATATTCTTTATTATGTTCCCCAAACGAAGTTGGGGAACATATTGTTTTTACTCTGTTTCTTATTATTATGTTCCCCAAACGAAGTTGGGGAACATATTGTTTTTACTCTGTTTCTTATTATTATGTTCCCCAAACGGAGTTTGGGAACATATTGTTTTTACTCGGTTTCTTATTATTATTATTATTATTATTATTATTATTATTCTTTTTTTTCTTCTTTGTTCTCCGGTACTTTTTTTGTCCGCGAGTGTTCTCAGAAACTGTTCACCCAACTAAGTTAAAACCTTTTTAGGGTTAATAGGTGTCAAGTGTAGGTGTGCACAACGAAGGTCATTTTGCGCGCATACGCATGCACGTGCGTGCGCGTGAAATGAGTGAAATGACTGATATACTTATTATAGCCATAACTTTTACATTTTTTATTGAAATGCTTTGAAACTCATTCTATAAGGATATATTAATAGTCTAGATAATATGACATGGTCAAATTAGCACGAACTCACGTGCATGCACGTGCGCTTCCCTCTGATTGGCTGAAACAAAGATTTCAATATCTCTTTTGTTTTTTGACGAAATGCTTTGAAATTTTAAACATAGTAATGCATTAGGATATACTACAATATAATATATAGCAGGTATCATGAAAACACGCGCATGCACGTGCGCTGCAATCTGATTTGCTTAAACTTTAAATGGGTATAACTCCTTTGATTTTCAACCAAACAGGATGGGATTTCGAACATAGATAGACATAGTGGATTCCTACAAAAAGGTAAGGTCATCATGCACATGCATGCACGTGCATGCACATGAGATGGATAAAATCAAAAATACACTTGATGAAGCGTATTTTTTAATACTTTTGGATTAAATGCTTTATTATTTTATTATATTAATGTATATAGATAGTGTAGACAAGAGAATATGGTCATTACGCACATGCATTTACATGTGCACGCGTGCAAATGCTAAAATTTGAATATACTCGGTATACTTCAGGGAAACGTTGTTAAAGTGTAAAATGCATAGAGTTTGTCGTTTTTGATGAAGCTTAAAGGGAGTATGGCACCAAAAGGGAGTTGGGGAGCGTTTGGGGAACATCTGTAACGGTTCCCGTTACAATTAGCCCTAGTTATGTTCCCCAAACGAAGTTGGGGAACATATTGTTTTTACTCTGTTTCTTATTATTATTATTATTATTATTATTATTTTTCTTCTTCTTCTTCCTGGAACTTTTTTGTCCGGGAATGATCTTGTAAACTGTTCGTCCGATGTAGGTAAAACCCTTTTAGGGTTAGTAGACATGTTATGTAGATTTGCGGAATCAAGGTCATTTTGCGCGCACGTGCTTGCAAGAGCGTGCACGTGCAACACGTGAAATGACCAACAAAATAGATATAGCCACAACTGTTCTATTTTTAGATGAAATGCTTTGAAACTCATAATGTAAGAATACATTAGTAGTATAGACAAGATGGCATGGTCAAAATAGCAAGATCTCACGCGCATGCACGTGCGCTTCGCTCTGATTGGCTGAAACTAAAGTCTCAATATCTTTCTTGTTTCTAGTCATAATCTTTTGAAATTTTGAACATAGTCCTACATTATGAAGATCTACAGCATGATATATAAAATTTTTCATGAAAGCATGCGCATGCGCGATTGCTGCAATCTGATTGGCTGAAACTTTAAATGGCTATATCTCCCTTGTTTTTTGACGAAATGCTTTGAAATTTAAAACATAGTCATGCATTAGGATATCCTAAAATATGATATAGAAAAAAAAATTCATGAAATCACGCGCATGCACGTGTGCTGCAATCTGATTGGCTGAAACTTTATATGGCTATATCTCCTTAAAGTTTGTTTTTTGACGAAATGTTTGGAATTTCAAAATATAATCATTCATTTAGATATCCTGCAATACGATAAAGATAAAAAGTTATGAAATCACGCGCATGCATGTGTAATGCAATCTGATTGGCTGAAACTTCAAATGGCTATAACTCCTTTGTTTTTCAACCAAACAGGATGGGATTTAGAACATAGATAAATATAAGGGACTCCTACAAGAAGGTGTAGTCATTTTGTACGTGCGTGCACGTGCATAAAGTAAAATTAAAAATACACTCGAATGATCGAATTTTTTTAATACTTTTGGATTAAATGCTTTTATCTTAAGTATATTAAAATTTTAGATAGTGTAGACAAGATAATATGGTCGTTACGCACATGAACACGCGTGCAATGCCTATTTTTAAATATATTTTGTATTTTTCTATGAAGACCTTGATTAAGTCTAAATTCCATTAAGTATTTCTTATTTGATAGAGATTACAGGGAATATGGCACCAAAAGGGAGTTGGGGAGCGTTTGGGGAACATCTGTAACGGTCCCCGTTACAATTAGCACTAGTTATTATTATTATTATTTTTTTTTTCTTATTTCTTCTCCTGTACTTTTTTTGTCCGCGAGTGTTCTCAGAAACTGTTCACCCAACTGAGCTAAAACCTTTTTAGGGTTAATAGGTGTGTAGTGTAGGTGTGCGGAACGAAGGTCATTTTTCGCGCATACGCATGCACGTGCGTGCGCGTGAAATGAGTGAATTGACTGATATATTTAATATGGATGTAACTTCTATATTTTTTGATGAAATGTTTTGAAACTCATTATATAAGGATATATAAAATGTATAGATATGATTACATGGTCAAATTTGCATGAACTCACGCGCATGCACGTGCGCTTTGCTCTGATTGGCTGAAACAAAATCCTCAATATCTTTTTTGTTTTTCGATGAAATGCTTTGAAATTTATAACATAGTCATACATTAGGATTCCCTACAATATGATATATAAAAATTTTCGTGAAATCACGTGCATGCACGTGCGCTGCAATCTGTTTGGCTGAAACTTTAAATGATTATAACTCCCTTGGTTTCCAACCAAACATGATGGGATTTAGAACATAGATAGACATAAAGGACTCCTACAAGATGGTATGGTCAGCATTTACATGCATGCACGTGCGTGCACGTGCACTTTGCTCTGATTGGCTGAAACAAAAATCTCAATATCTTTTCTGTTTTCTGACAAAATGCTTTGAAATTTAAAACATAGGCATACTTTAAGATGTCCTACAATATGATATATAATAATTGTCATGAAAACACGCGCATGTACGTGCGCTGCAATCTGATTGGCTTAAACTTTAAAATGGCTATAAATCCCTTGTTTTTCAACCAAACAAGATGGGATTAAGAACATAGACAGGCATAATGGACTCCTACAAGAAGGTATGGTCATCATGCACGTGCGTGCACGTGCAATGAGTAAAATAGTGTAGACAAGATGATATAGTCATTACGCTCATGCAATGTTGTTTAAGTCTTAAATGCATAGATTCTGCCTATTTTAATGAAACTTACAGGAATATGGCACTAAAAGGGAGTTGGGTAGCGTTTGGGGAACATCTGTAACGGTTCCCGTTACAATTAGCACTAGTTATTATTATTTTTCTTCTTCTTCTTCTTCTTCTTCCTGGGTACTTTTTTGTCCGGGAGTGATCTTGTAAACTGTTCATCCGATGTAGGTAAAACCTTTATAGGGTCATTGGACATGTTATGTAGATTTGCGGAATCAAGGTCATTTTGCGCGCACGTGCTTGCAAGAGCGCGCACGTGCAACACGTGAAATGACCAATATAATAGATATAGCTTAAATTTTTCTATTTTTTGATGAAATGCTTTGAAACTCATAATATGAAGATATATTTGTGGTATAAATATGATGACATGATCAAAATTGCAAGATCTCACGCACATGCACGTGCACTTCGCTCTGATTGGCTGAAACTAAAGTCTCAATATCTTTCTTGTTTTTTGACAAAATCCTTTGAAATTTTGAACATAGTCATACACTATGAAGATCTATAGCATGATATATAAGAATTATAAAGAAAGCATGCGCATGCACGTGTGCTGCAATCTGATTGGCTGAAACTTTAAATGACTATATCTTGCTAAGTTCTCAACGAAACGAGATGAAATTTAGAATATGAATAGGTATAATGGATTTATACATTATGGTACAATTAAAATTGAATACAAGGTCATGCATGCATGCACGTGCGCATGCGCTATACGTAAAAAATCACTAATGTATTTAAAAACAGTGACATTTATATTTTTATGATATTTTTATTGATTCTCACAATATAAAGATATGAAGATAAAGTCTTACAGGAAAATGGCACAAAAAGGGATTTTGGGAGCGTTTGGGGAACATCTGTAACGGTCCCCGTTACAATTAAAACTAGTTTTAATATGCCTTATGTATTTTTAATACTTGAATGGCTTCCACAATACATGTTTAGATACAGATTAAAATTATAATTCAAATTGATTTTTGAACCAATAAGGATGCTTTACAATGTTTTTCATATATATATTTTTAAAAAAAGGCAATATGAAAATTCTTGAAGCAGCTTAATGCAGGTGCTATAATGACAAATGATTGATTGATTCATTGATTACTATTGTTTAACGCCAAGTCGAGAGTATTTCAGCCAATCAGCCATGTTTCAGTGATAAGACCACTGATATGATAAGTACAAATTTATGTTTAGTGAAATATTCAATCAGACGTTTCTATATTCCTGCATTAAACAGGATATATTGTTATCTTTTTTGAATCAGTGATTTATAATACACAATTTTGCTTTTAATACTAAAATATGTTCACTTGTAATAAAAACATTCTTGTCCATAATATTTTAAAGAGTGCTGTCAATGATGCATCAGAATCAAAACATTTAGTTTTAATCCAACATTCATAAAAAGAAAGAGACTTATTGAACAAGTACATGTATATGTACTTCACAATAAAGATAAGCATTTTATCTCTGAGTCAATTTTAATATTCGAACGATATGCATACCAATATGTCTTCCTCAATTAAGAGTCTGTAGATCTAACCTCTGTTAGTCGAATTGACTCTGTAATAGCGAAACTTTTCTTTTGCTTTTCTTTAGGACAACAGATGGTGTAGTATAACCATCTCAGAGATTGGTGAATGATGTTTCGGAATTTTGATTCCCCGATTAAGTATATGAAAGGGTTGATGATATTGTTAATGAAGAATGCTCTGGCTAAAAGCGGTAGAGTTCCCAAAACAATGGGGCTTGGCGGGAAAATGTTACCTCTTTTGAATGTAGAGATAGCATCCAAAATACAGTTTGGAAGATAGCACACAATAAAAGCCACCGTAATTGCAATCATAAGTTTTGTAATTCTTGGGTTCGTTTTGTTCAGTCTTTCATTCATATTTTTTGTCGATTGCTTTCTAGTATGTTTACGAAGTGACAAAATCACAAGAGTATATAGCACAGTTAGCAACAAAAATACTAACGCGTACAAAACGAAGAGAATAGTAGAATAAATGAATGGATATTTTGTGTCTCTAATATTATCATCAATAGAACAGTCAAAACCAGTAACATTCCCAGGAAAATACACTTGTTTAATCCCTTGTATGATTGCATTTGGCCACGAAAAGGCAATGGCCAGAAGGATGGCGGCCGCGCAGCACAGACGAGCCTGAATTAAAGTGGTGGCGGTAGAAAACGGGTGACAAATCTTTTTGTATCTACCCGCTGCCATCACAACAAGAACAAAAGCTGATCCAATCTTAAATACATTCCCAAAGAAACGACCACATTTGCAGAAAGCTTCACTATAAAACATAACCGGGTAGGCGTTGTCCACAACTTCAACGGGCATGGCGAAAATACAGGAGAGAAGGTCAATGACCGCTAGGGTCAGGATGTACAGTCGAAATGTGGACGGTGGATACTTTAGGGAATACACAATAATGACCACCGTGTTTCCAATTACTCCAATGATAATTAGAATGGTTAGGAAAATAACGGTGGGGAGTCGTTGTTCCGCTTTTGACGCATTGATTTCTTCTAAAGTCTGGAAAAGTTGTGTAGAAGTATTTGAAATCACCATTGTCAGATTTTCCATCTTTTGATGCTGAAAGAAAAATGAATACAAAATTTGGGTTTTTCAACTTTCCAATAAGATTTTCATCACAGTTTTTCACATAGCCACAATATAAAGAATAATGGATAATATAACAATTACACGCAACCGCTTAGTAACATATGTGCCTCTTAGTAGCAGACAGAGAAAACAGCGTTGATAGGCCCTTTGTTTCCTCTAAGCACTAATTTGAATGTCAACATGACCTGGTCAAATGAATTATGAATACAAATGTCAATGCCCCTACTTCATTTATCCAAGTTAGGAAATCGAATTTGTCACCATTCTTAATTTGTTACACTATTTCT
>NW_026935878.1:0-67860 GCF_032062105.1 Saccostrea cuccullata | reverse complement strand
CCATGGTGTTTGATTTATTTAGCCTTTATTAAACAGTTCTTATAGAAGTAATAAGTCCGCCGAGAACCTGTTTTATACGCAATAACTCTCCTCATGCCCCTGCGCTAAAAATAGCGACATGTAATACTATAAATACTAATAAAACAAAGGGGGCGGAGCACTTTGAGAGGGGCGAGAGACTCCAGGATTTTGGTATAAAATTACATTGCATAAGCTCAAAATCTTCTTGAAATATCGCCCGGAAATGATAGTATTACACACAGACAGAATGTATAAATTTACGACCTTGAACTTTGACCTTTTGACCTCAAAATCAATAGGGGTCTTCATTAGGCCACAGGGAGTTGTTATATAAAATTTCATTGCAATAGCTCAAATGGTTCTAGAGATATCGTGTGGAAACAAAAGTGTTTTACAAAAGACTAAAATCAAGTAAAAAGGCTTTAGCTGTGAAGAATTGACCTCAAAATCAATAGGGGTCTTGTTTAGTCCATAGGGAGTTGCTATGCTAAATTTCATTGCAAAAGCTCAAAGGCTTCTTGAGATATCGTGTGAAAACAAAAGTGTTACAGACAAACAGAAAGACGGACGGACGGACAAACCCAAATTAATATCCCCCACTTTTCAAGCGGGGGACAAAAATGCAATATCTAGAAAACGTTTAGAAAAAAGGGACACAGGTCCAAATGTTCCTTTGTGTGTTAACTTAAAAAATACTATCCATTCATCAGTTATAGTCAAATTAAAACAAAACTTTTCATACAGCAGGTTACAATTCTTATATAATTATCAATTTCTTAAAAATATTGCTATGGTTACTGACTTACTGTGTCAACAATTTTTCTTAAAATTCCATCAGGAGGTTACGACAGTTTGGGGCAAATTTTTGTACATTTGTCAAGTAAGATGCAGGATAAATCCTTTTCACTTTAATTATTATATTTTTAATTTTGAAAAGTGATAATTATGCCATTGTTTTGTGTTGCAGTGGGTAAGTTTAAAGATTGTAAAACATTGATTAATAAAGATTAGGAAGTCTGACACGCATTCATGTTTTCGGCCACTTTCGCCTTCGCGCAGCTTCCTCCATGGTTAAATTTTCAAATGTGGAGAACCATGTGAGAGGTACCGGGATCGAATCTCGGTCGAACCTTTCTTTTCTTTTTTTTTTTAAATACTTTTTTTTTTTACTAAATGATAGTATTAAGCATGTGAAATGAAAAATTTATGTGGTTATAAAATCATCATTACAGTGTGATAAAAATTCCATTTAAAAAAATCTTAAATACACATAATGAAGAATAAGCAATCAAATCTTTATATGCATATTGACATACATGTACTGTAAATCACTTTTTATTCGTGAGAACTTTATTTTCGCATAATTACTCAAGACAGTGTATTCGCAAAAATTTCATTCTCGCGTATAATAGAACTCCTTAAGATTATATAGAGCAGTGACCACAATTCGTGAAATTTTTGTTTTGCTAATAAAGCGTCAATGACTATCTTGCGAAAATAAGGTGTCGCGAAAATTAAGTGATCTACAGTATTTTATTTGCTTCAGTATACATGTATACAATTAATAATTCTACAAATTCAGTCAGGGGGAGCCGACTTTTTCCCTAAGCGGGGGACACGAATTCTCTGAATTAGCTTGTTATTATAGTGATTTGTCATCAAAAATTATAAATGACGAGTACAAACATATCTTGATTTGGTAAAAATAAGTAAAAGAACGAAATTCAAAATAAAAAAAAAATCTTTACAGACACTCGTGACCTTTCGAGTAGGTGGCAGCCACCTTAACCATTTGGCTAATACCGCTCTTGATATTAAGGGGGGAAATATTAAAGATTTATGTTGCACAAAGTTTGTTTTGGACTTGTAAAAGTAATTATTTTGTTGAACATCTCCAAAGTCTTGAATTGATTTATTAATCAAACTATAAACAGTTTTATTTATGGATATTTTTTAAAAGGCTTATACATGTATCACATTAATGTTACTAATACTTTCTAATAATTATAATATTTCTTTTGAGTTCTGTTTTTAAATTGTAATGAATTTTTCGCCGTTATTTAAAGATTTATACATGTAAGCATTAAATCATGATTGAAATCAAATTAATTATAGATAAAACACAAAAAATCTATCATCGGGAAAGACAGCTGAATTTTTTTTTAATAATAAGATATTCATTCTGTGGATATAAACGGTTTGTGTCTAAGATTTAGGCCTAGTGACAATCCTCGTTTATGAGTTCCCTGGTTATGTTTACAAAAACTTTTTTTGGAATATCATATTCAGTTAAAATTCTTTTTGTATCATAATTGGTATCAAAATAATTGTCCTTTTACAATGAATCATAATTTTTAATTTGTTATATGCTTGCGTTAAATTCAAATTTTGTAAAAATAATTGATCATCAAAATCTGTTAGTGTACATTGTGTATGTATAGTTTCCTGTTAGTTGACCGAGGAACTTGGACACCTAATGAAGGTCTATTGTCTAACCAGTCGGTGTACTGTACACTGTTAATCTTACACCGTTTCCCAATGTATATAAATCTGGTCGGATGTCTTGTTTAATCTGATCGGCTGTTCTTCTGAAAATCGATTTTGAAATAACAATCATTGAAGACCGACTTGATTTTGACAGATACTTAGTGCTACATTATATAAGAAAAAATAGCGAATTAATTCAAATTATTCATGATGAAAAAGTCAAAACTTAGAAAACTTAACATTTTTTATACCTGTGGCCCCAGCCCGTCCCTCCCCCCTCCAAAAAAAAAGAGATTTTTTTCACGAGAAAATGACTTTATATTCCTGGGAATTCTGTAGCGGAATATGTTGCTTTTAACACATGAAATAAAAATACCATCTCTTTGAAAATAAAGTAATATTATACAATTATTGACTTTTGATGAGGTCTACTCGTGACTATACAGACCTGGTCAGGTATTGGTTGACCGAGGCCGAAGGCCGAGGTTAACCAATACCTGACCAGGTCTGTATAGTCACGAGTAGACCGAATTCAAAAGTCAATAACCGTTTTATTAAATGATCAGGAATTTTACAACACTTTTGACACTTTCAATCTTGTCTCAATCAAATAAAAACACCCATAATATAATTGTCATGACTTATCTAGTTGATAACCAGTAGTTAACAATGGAAAACAATATTATCAAACAATCAATACTCAACCATTTACTTTCAAAAGCCTTTAATCTGCTTGGTACTGGCGTCTGACATGTTTACATTCACACCGACACATGCTTTGAAACGCGCAATATGATTGGTCGAAAAAACTGTAAGGAAATCTTTGGTTGGCCAAAAGGGAAAACCCGAATAAACCTCCTAGAACCTCATATGAGGTGAACTCACTCTGAGGTACACCTCAGAAAAGAAGCATCTGCAGACCAATCAGAGAGCACTAAATTCCTGATCATTTGATGATTTTTATCATGGCTAAAGGTAATTTTTCAAGACAACAAATTGATTTTCGGTAGTGAGAAGTAAATATTATTTCAGAGGAGGTTGTCCCCGGCGTGTAATAATATAATTATTTGGGTTTTTTTAAAACACAAAATAGTATAAACAAATAAAAAACAACGTATGTAATAATTATTTATTTAAAGAAAATCATATGCGGTAATAAGATAAAACGTCTTTTTTTTATTGATACTGCAAATGATTTTTAAAAAAATATTAGAAGCCGGGAACTAGCCCTTGTTAGCTAACTTTATTCTAGATGCCCGAGATTTCACATGTTGACGAAACGTTATTAAGGTCTTCCGTATCTAACGGAAGACCTTCTATTGATTCTGTTGGTAAAGATTATTATTCTTTTTTTTTCTTCTACTTCCTAGACGCCAACTTTGAAGCCTCATATCTCACTCATTTCTTAACGGATTTCGCTCAAATTTTCAGAGGTTATGGACGTTAATAAACTCTATCAGAATGCTGTCTAAAATTTCAAAAAGCCACTTCCGGTTTTAACATATTTCCCTTTAAAGGAAAATTTATAGGCTTTCGTTTCCAGACAAAGGCTCAGAGACTGCTTGAAGCTTGAGCAGAAATTCTACTGATTTTAGATTAATTATAAGGATTGAAGTTGTGCACATTTGTTTTTGTTTTTTCGATTTCTTTTTTCAAAATGGCGCTATATTGCTGTATATTAGAACGCTTAAAAGAACCAAAAATTACTCATATTTTTCTTTTTATCTTCTAAACTAAAAATATTTTGTTAAAATATATAGAACATAATTTGTGCAGAATTGGAAGATCTTTCAAATGATATGTCGAAAAAAGGGCTGACCCCTAAATTAAGGGATCTAGAGGGTCCAAAAGTTATTTCCAGATATCTAAAAAAGTATTGAGAATTTGTTATACATCAAAGAAGCAAAGTTGTTCAAAATAGCAAGCTTTATCTTTGAGGTCGTCAAGAGTTTTTCTCCGGCGACGTCACTTCTGGTCGAACCGGAAGTAGTAAAAATGCATATTTTTGCCGTTTTTGACAGGTTTTTGGGTAACAAGTGTCACTAGAAGTTTAAATATTAAATTTCCGTCCGTCGTCGTAACTTCCAGTCAAACCGGAAGTACCAAAGAATGGCTTAATTTTGCAATAATTAACATAGATTTTGAGGATTTTGAGGATTAACCCATTTTTGGACTTCATTATGACATTTGTTTAATTATAATTGAAAGTTACTTCCGGTGTAAACAGGACGTAAATACTCGTTGCTTTGCAACGAGCTCGTCTAGTTATTATATAAAAATTGCATGAATTTGAGTTAAAATTGAAAATTTTCACCCCAAGAAAACCATGCAATATTACATTATATTATACTGAATGTTTTATACAATTACATAAAACAGTGAACCGTATGCGCATAAATTCTGCGCAGTCGCTATTATTTTGGAATAGCACCCGTCGTCAAGCAATGTTGACTGTTGCTATGCTGGGGGCGTGGCTTCATTATTCCAATCAGATTCAACTAATTTACATGAAAGTATGATTTATAAAAATGACGATCGAGACAAAATTATAGAACACAAAAAAAAAATAAATTTTGCGTAAATGACAATGTAATAAGTTAAAAAGTTAGATCAAAGATTCGATATAAGATACGTAAACATTTAACGAGGTTTCACCATTACGTCACCATTAAGCTCGGCTTAAAGGTGGCTTTTATGGTAGCTAAATGGAGTTTTTTAAGCACCTGTAAGTTGCAGCTTAAAGGTGGCTTAATACCAACTTAATGGAGTTAAAGGTGATCTGTCGTCTTGTGGTACCTCGTGGATTCTAAAATGACACACACCTACACTGTAGGATTTGCAATTGTAATGGAATACTGTAGAACGAGATAAATTGGCACATTCGTATTTTAGTGCATATGCAAGTGGTAAAGCATTGGCGCAAATAAATTTTAGCACTAGGACTTGTCATTAATATTTATATACGTTAAATGTAATAGTGTTTTCTTTCATCCACGACCTTATTTGACTTTTCGGTTAGTCAACCAAGATTGAAACATTTACGGAAATAATAACACCCCCCGTGTATATATTTATATATTTTGAATAACAAGAAAACGTGGAGTATTTACGCATTTTTCAGGTTAAAACAATGCATGCATCACAAGAAAATTACTTGAATAAGCGGTAATCATATTCAGGTATTGTCTGAAAGCTCAATATCAATTGCTTAATGGCATTATTAATTACCTCTGTTAGATAATTGACACGCCGAGAAGCCAAATTTTGAAGGTAATGATAAATATAACAATAGCTAGTTGATTAAATTTATTATAATTTGGTAAAACTTTCTTGATCAATCCATCAGTTTTATAGTGTGTACATGTAAATATAAATTCAAATCCTTCAACATAACATAAACGTGCGTACTTCTTCAAAGGTACTTATATTAAAACTTTGAACATGAACAAAAATAATATTTTGAAATTTGGGATCCATAATGGAACCGCTCGTGTGACACATTGCTAGTGATTGGAGCGGCCGAGTTGACAATAGCCGATACAAACTTACTGAAACATGGTCAAATTATAAATTCAGACTTGGTGAGGGCGGATACATGCAATGGTTTTCTTATTTGAAATCTAAGAGTGGCATTTTTCAGGAATTAGATCGAAACGATAGTGTAGTGAGTAAAATCTATTTATAGCCTGTAGATTGACATCGAGTACTATTGACAAATATTTTAAGGTGCATTCTACTGGTATTACTACTCGTAAAGGGTCGACCAGCTACTAGCAAATCTCCAAAAGACAGTCAAAAGGATAGCCACATGTTGATGAAACAAGAATATCCACACATTCGTTTTAAGTCATAATTTCGTAAGTTCGATGGTCGATACAATGACCTTTAATACCAATTGTTAGTCCATTATTTATACACTGAATTGACGACGGATTTTTTCCGTTTTCCTGATCGTGACAAGGAGCACACGGCGGGTGTGACCGGTCAGCTTGGTGCACACTCCTCCATGCTACCTGATCCCACCTCTGATGTTTCGGGGGTCCGTGTTTGCTCTGCTCTTATTCTGTATTGGTTTATGGACTTTGAGATTGGATACTGTTTGTAATCTCCATATCCTTCCACAAGGGAATTTTCTCCTCTGAATCCTCTTCAAAACGTACGCAGATGCAACATTCCATGCAAACAACAATGGGTTCAATTCAAACACAGCTGACCGAGATTAACAACGAACTCAAAAAGACAAGTGAATCGTTAGTATATTCAAACAGTCGTGAGAACTGTTGTAGAAGAATTATTTAGTAGTTACCAAGAAAATTTTGAGAAGAAATTAAACGAGGAAGTAGCAAAACTCAGAGAAGGGTTAGATATGAACCAAGAAAACAAAGATTTGCAAAAGAAATAAGGGAACATGAAGAAGCATTAAACGACTTGCATAACAGAACGGAAGAATACGATGACAAGGTCGGCAGTTTCAAAAGCAAATTTACAATAAATGATATTCGAGGAAAAATAATATAAAAATTCAAGATTTCCCAGACAAGAAAGGGAAAGAACACTTACAGGTTGTGATAAGATCGCTGAATAAAGTGGCAAACAGATTAAAGAAGATGATGTTCCAGGAAAGAAAGATCAACACCGGCAAATTAAAATAAAGCTTAAAACCATGAAAGCCAAAATAAAGATCATGAAGAAGCGATCGGACATTAATGATCTAGATTTACAGAATGATGTCAAGGTCAAAGTAACGGATGACGTGACACAAGAGAATGCAGCTCTCATAACAAGACTCTTGCAGGATCACAGAATAACCGCTGCATGGTACTTTAATGGGTACATTTATGGACAATGCGGGACCCGAAGAATCAAATTTGATTCATACATGATATTGACAAGAAAATTTGGAAAAGATAAAGTGATCCGGACTTATTTCTTTAGTTGGCCGTGGACGCATGCATATCCGGTGAAGTAAAATGGACATGACTGTGATGACAATGAAAACAAGGTATACGTAACATTAAACTTGTCAACTTGTGAGCCATCCAGGAATTATGCAAACATTTTTTTTCCTTATTGTCTGTGTCTGTCTGTTTGTGCAAGATGTATGTATGTTTGACGTGTGAAAAGTTCAGTATATTTGTGTGTTGGTTATGAAAATAAATAAATAAATAAATTTTTAAAAATATTTTGAAATCTGTAAGCTTAAAATAAATGCTCTTGCTCAAAAGACGCTAAAATCTATTTTATATATTTTCGTTTTATAGTCTGAGGTTAAAACAATTCTCAAAAGCAAATTACCATAACTCTATAATAATAAAAATAAATAATGATTGTTTTGTATTGTAAGCTTTTCTAGCATAAATGCTACTCAAAGCGCTTTACAATACATTATTACCCAGGAGACCTTAACAATCCAGAATCTTTCTCAATGCAAGCTGCCGTTATCAGTGCTAGAACACAATATCCTGACAATATCTTTCACTGTCTATGGCCAGGTACCCGTTTAACACTTGGATGGAGTGAGAAAATTTGTGTAAAGTGTCTTCCCATGGACACAGCGTCGGCTTAAGGGCAGATTCGAACACACAACCTTTCGGTTTGGAGTCCCGCACTTTAACCACTAGTCTACCGACGCCACGATAAATTAACAATCGTTATCAGTCTGCATTCAGACGAATTTAGCGCAAGTAGAAATGTTGATGTTATGTGTATTGAAGTCCAGGAAAGAAATTCCACCAAAGCATACGTTATCGTGGCAAAATGACAAGCAAAATATTTTCTGCAGTTCCATTACAATTTGCAGTTCGAACTGCAATAATTTTCATATTTCATAAGTGCATTTTTATTTTGAGTTTACATTGATTTTTTTTTCTTTGAAAGCCGCGGAGATACGCGAAATGATAGCTTGTATCAACAAATTGTATATAGAGTAGAACCTGCGCGTGTCTTCATTCAATGATTATATAAATCTCCAAACTTTTTATTTAATTAGGAAGGGGGATTATCCAGTCTTCTCGGTAAGTTAATTTTTTTTCTCTTGCTGCCTTCTATCAAAAACGGCCCTGTGGGGATCCGGATTAGAATAGGTTCTCAGTACCCCCTTGCTTGTCGTAAAAGGCTACTTTTTACATGTCCTTTCTTTGAGACTCAACTGTTTAAAGTTTTTGTTCGAAACCCGTGTCACAGAATTGTTTATAATCTCTCTCTTGCTAAATGCCGTTACTATTTGTACACACACGCATAGAGTCGCTAAAAAAAATTGAAGCCCTTCACCGGCATTTATTAGAATTCATATCAGTGAAATTTCTGGAGAGGGACGTTAAACAGTTACTTCTTTCAATGAATCAAAAACGTTTGTTTTTGTCCCTTTCAATAAAATGTACCATTCCGTCCTGGCATATTTGGATTTCTTGACAATTAAATGGCATGTTCAACGCAACTGCATCAAGAAATAACTGAAATTTAAAACATTTTTTTGTTTTCAATTCCAAAGTACTTTTTGAATTCGACTACAGATATATATTAACTTGAATACATGTGCTAATGTATCTAGATTTTATCGTTTCGCAAGATATTTGTATTTTTACTCCTAGTGTTGATATGTGGAAGGGATAGTGTTAATTCATACAAGATTTGCTAAATCGTTTGTTTGTCATCAAGGCTTAAAAAAGTGACACACTGCTTTTACAGGTACACATCAGTAAATGTTCTGAATCAATTCAAATTTTGGCGGACATTAATTTAAGGTTGAGATTCTTCTCTGGTTTCTGACTAGATGAAACATTCAAAGTATATTTGCTTATATGTCTTACATATTAAGGTGTAAGGAACTTAAAAGATCATATTTTTCTTTCCTCATTACAATTGTACAACTTTAAATAGAAATGGTAAACTGCATTTGAAAACTAGCAGGGACTATATTTTTGGCGGAATGGTGGCGTAAGAAAATATCTTCCTTTCTGCCTATCAAAATTATAATAGAACAATGAATTTAGTTATAACTTTTACACAATTGAAGACTTGGAGAAATTTTCAAATGTAAGTTAAATCAATAATGAGGGACTAAACTTTCAAAATATATCAAATAAATATGATTTTTCAACACAAACTAGAACTTTATTAGCTTTTAAACATTCCTATCAAAGTGCAGATTTGAGCCAAAAATCCATGAAAAGTTGGATTCTTCTTAAATAAACGATCAAAACTTTTTGTTTTTGTATCATTTTGTTCCTTTATAAGTACTTTATTATTTGTGAAAATAAGAAAAAAGTTAAATATAGGAAGCTTATTAAAATAACTATAAATATATCCTAAAAAATTAACAAAAACAGTTGAAAATTCAAGATTAGCCAATATCCAGTTAAGTTAAATTATTTGTGTAAATTTGGTAATATCATGCTATAGACCTGATTTAGTTATATGTTCGTATGCAAAAAGAACAATCTTTAAACTTTTGAAATAGAAGTAAATATTCATGATTGGCAACAGTTGTTTTTTATTCTTAATGTCAATGAAAAAGATAATGACCTTGACCTGACCTTGCCTCTAATATAAAACGGACAGATTTAATTTCACTGATACTATAACTTATTGATATTGTCTTCTTGATTCTGTGAAAATTATTAATTTTTAAATATTAGAAATATGAGAAGAATCCTACCATAATAATTACTTATCTAAAGACAACGTAATCTGTGAAAGAGTGAGACATATATATTTTCTGTTTTTCATGTCGCAGATTTTTCTTTATTTTGGACCAAGCTAATGCACTTTGAATTTTTTTTTTTCAAATTGCGTTAATAACGACCATAATAACGCACTTTGAAGAAATGTAAAGCTTGATCAATATTCTTACAAACTTGAACGTACACTAATTGACCCTGGTTGATTCAACAACATGATAAATCTCCCCTGTCCCGAGGACCTTGAGATAAGATTTTAAAGGCTTTTCCTAATATTTCTGTGTAAAACGGGAAATCGGTCTTTGTGGCCCCGCCCTTATTTCGGGGTCATGATTTGAACAAACTTGAATATACACTACCTATGAATGGGAGCTAAACATGAGTTCATTATTATCTCCCCTTGGAAGAGGGCGTGTCCCTTCGTTTGAACAAACTTGAATTCCTTTCTAACCAAGGATACTTTGTAGCAAGTTTGGTTGAAATTGGTCCAGTGGTTCTTGAGATGAAGATGAATATATTAAAAAGTAAACAACAACAACGTCGACAACGAATGACAACGGACAAAGTTTGATCAGAAATGCTCACTTAAGCCTCCGGCTCTGGTGACCACAAATGAGATATATTTTATATATAAGCAAGAAGAAGGTACAGTTTGAGCTTTATTGTGCCCTAAGAAATGTCAAGTGAAATTGGCTTTAACAATAGTTTAGTAGATGAATATGACAAATCATTAAAGAATATGGCATTAAGGAGGACCTTTCTGGAAATATGACTTCATTAATTTGTTACATTTCTAAGTTTAATGCAGAAAATCTTTCAAAATGACTAAAATCTAAATGAGAATTTTTTTAGTTAATTGTGTCTGCCACCGTCGCCTACTTTGATATTTGGATTTATTATGCTTTCATGTTAAATACTACAATTTGATTGGTTTAGACGCAGTTAACGATCCGTTCTATTACCCTCAGCCGTAGCAACAAACGTGGCAACGGGTAACACAACGGTAATGCCACATGAGTGGAAATTATGCACGTACGGTTCACTATAATTCTCAATCGGGCAGTTGCGCTTTAAAGACCGGAATAAACTTGACGTCAATAAAAACTTGTTTCCGAAGTAGATTACTTGAAAACAACAAATGACAGACGAAACATGCTTGAGAGTACAGAAATAACAAACCTTTAGATGATAAAGGACTCTTAGAGTATCAAATTAACAATAAAGAGGTCAGTAAATCTTTTTTGAAGTAGCGGGGATTTTGAAAGCTTTCTAAACGTGAACGTAAAGACGATCGACGATTTTTTTGCTGACATCCTAAATCACAAGACATTCAGTATAATAAAATAAATGGTGCCTGTTTTAAAATTGGCACCCCTCTGAAAACCATTGTCACCCTCCGCTGACGCGTCGGTGGACAATGTTTTTCCTTGGGTTGAAAATTACAACTGTTACCCTCCAAAACAGGCACCATTTATATAATATTACGTTAACTGCTCTGAAAAATGACATATCTCAAAATCTTTCTGGGCGACAGTGGCAGAGTATGTTTTCAGAAAAAAAATTCAACTGAAAATTGATGTCTTCTGCAACTTTTTAAGAAAATAAAGGAAAATGCACAAGTTAATGACGTCACAATTAGCATTTAGGAGGTCAAATGAGAAAAACAATTTGTGTATTCTTACTGCAGGGAATTCCTAGATTCAGAAAGAATGAATTTTGGTTTCTTGTATCAATTTAATATTTTAGAAAAATATAGGGCTTAATTTGTATTGAAACTGTACCCTTTTCTTAGCTATCAAAGACGTGGGAACTCAAACTTTTAAAAAAAAGTTGAATATTTTAACAATAATATATTTATTAGATACGTAAGATATCGTTAACTAAGATTTTAAACATATTAGATATGATAAAAAGGAGGCACCCATTGTCTTTCCAGTTGAATAAACGTTACTCCCTTAACAGATTGATTTATTGATTGTACATTGTTTAACGTCCCTCTTGACATTTTTTTCACTCATATGGAGACGTCACCGTATGCCGGCGAAGGGCTTCAAATTTTTATCTTTAATCGGCACTCCGGGCCATTGAGCAGTGAGGGAATCTTTATTGTGCCAAAGCCTGCTGCTGACACGGGGCCTCAGTTTCTAAGGTCTCAACCGAAGGACCCGCAACTTTCTCTCCAATGTTCCGAGCGCATGGCGAAGGACACAGTTGCTACACATTTTTATCGACTTATTTAAGTCGCGGCCGAGATACGAACTTACGACCTCCCGATCACGGAGCGAGCGCTCAACCGACTGAGCTACTGTGAACGGTAAAAGGGGGATTTGGGTTTTTGATGCTTGCCATGCTTATCTATGGAAAGGATATTCTTATCCACATATTCTGATGCCGAGCTGAGCTTTGTCCATTTCTGACAAATTGACTGTTCTTGTTAAAAAAAAATTAACTTATATGGACAGAAATATAAAACTCAAAAAAAAAAAAATTCAGCTTTTGTGACAGAATGCTATGGAGGGATTCCCGCGACACCCTATATCACGTGATTTGCACATGAGCAAAACGGTGGCAGATGTGCATTAAAATCGGAGAGGACTACTTTAAAATAAATAATTATAATCAACACTGAAACCAACTTTTGTTTTGGGAATTTATCCAATTATTTCACGTACCTTCTGATCATCCCTGGTACAATTACCAGTATTTTGTTTTGAACTCAACATAATGATTTGGCCACCCGAAGCGACTTTCATAGCAACTTGTTGATGCTTATGTTTATTGATATACAGCAAATTATTAAAGTTCTCCTTGATATTTTAAATGCTGCATAACGTTTAAAAATTCATACTAAATAAATTTTGTTATTAAAATAAGTTACTTTTTGGAAGCTTACCATGAGAAAATCCCTCTGCCCCTTTAGTTCTGTCACCAGGGAAGGATCCAGATTCTGATTTAAAGAGAAAGATACAGATAACCTGATAGTTTTTTATTAAAAGCAAATAAAACAAACAAAAATAATGGAGACCTAAATCGCGTATATATCATTGAACAATTTTGGTTGCGAAAATTGCGGATGATAAATATATGTAATAATAACAAATGGTAACCCTTACACTTTAAGTGATGAAGAACGATAACCCTGAAATTGAATTTAAAGCTCTACGAAATTATCAACTTTAAAATATGTTTAATATCTTCTCGTATAAACATGCAAGTTTTTTTAATATTAATTTGTATTTTTGAATTACTTTAATAAGAAAGTATTCTTTATGTGTGAAGTGTAACCGTCACCTGCTTTTTTTTTATAGATATGTCAAAGAGAAAATTCATATACCTACATGTAGTAGTGTATTAGCACTGATACGGACGTTTTGGACAGTGCCCAGGAAGCCCTTAGAGCTTATATATTACACTACGTACAACTTTGTCAACGAATAGTTACAAAATTATAAGTTTCAGTTTTATCTTAACTGTTTATTTTGCTTACGATATATACATGTTATACATTAAAAATGACACATTAATTAAAAACTTGGCATTGTCTTAGTGTCAAATCAAATACATTTCATAAAAATATAAACTGAAAGATCCCTATTGCTATTCTTTTCTCTTATAAACTGGAACTCGTTGACAGGTACAGGGTTGAGTCAATTCCGCTATTCCTTTTATTATATAATTTCTTGACATTTTATTTCCAAACGACCTTTCCGGACCTGAGCGGCCAACAGTTGCTCGAAAATAGTGCTGTTACCTAACCTTGTATAAAACGCAATCAAGACAGTCAAGATTCAGGTTTCCACTCTTTATTGAATTAAACAATCTGTTTGTAATCGTTATGATTTCAATAAATAATTTCGTATAATAAACTTAACATAATACTAAACATGATTAGTCATTATATTAAAAAATGTTACCTGTAAATCAATTAAGCCATATGAAAATTTTCATAATTGGACAAAAACCGAGCAAGTCTAGAAAATTATCTCACCTGTAATCCGCAACCACGACAGTCAAGATTCAGCTTTCCACTGAAATCCTGTCTCTCCCTGCCGCTCATTTCACACTAGGTGCACCTTTTTAGATTTACGTCTCCATATTTGATATTAGTAACTCCTTCGAAATTCAATAATTACTTAAAATTTCAATTTGGATTTAAATTACTATTATTCTGACCTTGAGTACTTTTAAACTTCTAATGCACTTTTAAAATAATTTCCAATCTTTGGATAATCTTTAAATATTGTTTTCCTAGTTAACTTGAAACACCTGAACTCTGGTCACTCCGATCCCATTGACTGCTTCTTCCTCCTTACCAAATATATCTTCTGATAAACAAGTAAACAACCGCATTGTAATGAATCGAATATTCTGGGGAATCGTTCAGGTTAAAAGGTCATTCTAGAGGCCAGCATCTATGTTTATTTTTATCTTCAGAGCCTGCATCTGTTATCTCTCTCCGCCAAAGAGTGCAAAGCCATAAAATATGTTGCATTCTTATTTTTACTGCAATTTTTGTTATGATTAAAACATACATCCAATTTTTTTCAAACACGACTTGTTGCTGTCCTAAGTAAACAAGAGTTAATTCGCCTGTGCTACATTAATTTTGCGCACTCTTTAAATACATTTTACACTTTTCTCAATATTTTAGCATACATGTAAATAAATAATTTTTTTAAAAACATTTTAGTCATTTCTTAACAAAATAAAATATATCTCTCTATTACCTACCCCGGTAAATACAAAAATTATTCTTAATTCACAAAAATGATGATTTGAAATTTGAGGGCGAGACAGACCCTTGATAACAGGACTGACAGAGAGATATCTCAGCCCAGATGGGCGAAACAGCCCTACTTTCCAGGTGCTGTCTCACATAGTCCAAAACGTCCGTATCAGGGACGATACACTAGTAGGTATATGATATAAATGGATACCAGCTTTTGGAAACCATTGAATCAATCTTGTTCAAAATCTTAATTTCTTCCAGTTCAGTGTCGGTCATACATTGTAACTCCTCTATATCAATATCTTCTTTTCTGAACTTACCCAATTCACTCTTTAAACCAAGCGAATCCGATAAGGTTTCAATTGTTTTGTTCGCCATATTTCTTTAAAGCTGTAAAAATATGAAAATAATAGTTTGGAATTTGAATTGAAAAATTATATCAGATATATTATTTGGCAATAAATTTGACGTCCCTCTTTGTGCTAAAATCAAAAAAAACTCCAAAAGACATCATAACAGAGCATAAAGAGAGTCATTCAATCTTACAGATAAAAAGTTTGATTATTTTTATTAAAGATCGTTCTCTTCCAGCCACTTTGCTAAAACTACCCAACTTAAAACTTTTTTCAACATTTTCAACAAAGGAAATGAATAAGATACATGTAAAGATATCATAGCAATTGATCTTTCAAACACACACACACTCTCCCTCTCTCACACAAACACACTTTCCTTCAAACAAACACACACTTGTTTCTAGAATATACTTGTTGCACAGTACTCCTGAAGTCTCTCCTTCACGAATGTTAATATTTAAGCGAGGCGAAAAGATAAAGGTTTTTTGATTATTTACTGAAATCCGCTGTATATCTTTGCTTTAAGGGATTTTTATGAAGGTTTGGAGTCCAATACAGATATAGTAATTCAAAATTATATAATTTTTTTCATCTATTTTTTTATGAAATTTTATCTAAAACTTCAAATTTCTTGACGCGTTTGGTTGACGTGTCCTTACAATTTTATTATTTCTAACTCTTCTCGCTTTATAGTGTATAAATGTAGAAATAAAAAAAAATAATCCAGAAATTTTAGAGTAGAAAATGAGAGCAAGTGAAACCCACTCACTAGTATAGTCAGCCCATGCTCTGTAGTGTGTGCACAAGTTTAACAATTAAACACATCCGATGAAACGTTAACATTATCAAAAAAATATTGAACAGAGTTCATACTCAGTTTACAAAAAGCTTCACCTGTATATTAATTTTGTAAATCGCCCGCGTAGCCCAATGGTAAGAGCATCTGCTCTAGGGTCGCAAAGCAAGGAGTTGATCGAAGTAAATCGAGGTCCCGTGTCCCAGTAAATGCTGGCACGAGAAATGTCACACTGATTAATGACCCTGAATGCCGACCATAGGATAAAGTGTGCAGCTCTCCACTGGCAAGTAGTGGTGTCTCTGTATGAGTGAAAATTCATGAGAGGGACGTTAAGTAACATACAATCAATCAATAATTTTGTGAACCTCTTCACACAACACTAAGCACAGGCCGACAATACTAGTAAGTAGGTTTAGCTTTGTATATTTCTTCACTGAATTTACTGGAATGAATATGTAGTTTTTTCATTACTATATACAAAAATTGTTACTTTTTCTTTTGTATTAAGTATGAGGTTACAATTTTTCAAGATGCAAGCATGTGTTTATCAAACGCGTCCCAAAATTCATAATTTCGATAATTTCCAGATTAAACAACATTTTTTCTGTGAAATGCTATAGTAAAATATGTTTGATATTATACAGATATTTGAGAAATTATCAAAATCAAATTTGTTTCTAATTAAATACCTTTAACATTAAGAAAACATCACCAGTATCTTTCTTATTCATTTAAAACATGCATGTAAATACATCGAGACCCTTCCTTGCTTACGTGAAAAAGCTACAAGTACAATATTGCCTACTAATAAAACCAGCCGTTTAATCTTTCGTGAAGTCATATAGATAACCGATTTGCAATAATAAAGAATTGTCATACCTTATTTGAAGGTACTTGGAAATTGGCCAACGGTCATAGGATATCAGTCAAGCATGAGGAGTATCTAAGGTTCACTTTTATTGCTCAATTCTTCTTCGTAAATTCTAAATCTTTTCAGAAGGACATGGCGAAAGAAAACCTTAAACATCGAAAAAAAATTAATTTATTTTGATTTTTTTATTATGTACTAAAATGGTAATGGTAATTAAAATGGTAATTAAATTATAGTAATTTAAGTAATTGTAAAGAATTTTTCCGAATCTTTGAGTACGGACCGGGTTATAAAAATAAAACACTTCTGTTGTTGGTAAATCAAAGTGACCATTAAAGAAGTATTGATATCAATAATAATGTAAATAGCAGATGAACAAATTAACTACACTGTAAAAACTGCGTTTGGAAAATAAACACTTCCATTACGTGTTTAGATCTAAACATGTTTAAGTTTGTGTTTAACGGCTAAACACTTATGTCTAAGCATGTATTATATCTAAACGTGTTTAGATGTAAGACGTGTTTAGATATAAGTGTTTAGAAATTGAACACTTTCTAAGACAAATAGAGTTATCTTCCCGGAAATGACGCGTAATATATTTGAATGTAAATAGAGCGGTTATCGAAACAAAGAAAATTCCAGTGTTAGGTAAAGAAGATTGATTAAAGGAAGCGAATCATAACCAAAGTGATAACCAGGAAGGGATTGTGAAATGCATTTAAAAGGCAACATTACTACCATAAAAGGTCTGTTTACTTTAGTATTTTACATAAATTGACTAGAATGAGAAACGTTGCAATTACACAATTGTAGATCAAAATTTTGCATTCCTGAAAGCTAGAAAGGAGTATATATTATAGAATGTCATTAAAAAAATCTATATCCATATCAATATTATATTTACATATTTGTTAAATGGATTTCAATAAAAGTTGCATAATATTAGCCAGTTACAGCTATCAGTCAGCAAGGGGATATTTTTAGTATAATTTCATTTCTTTCTTACAGGATATGGTCCAGATTGAAGCAAAAATAAACGTCTCAGAGTAGCTGTTGTCATTTCCAAGTCCACTCTATTGTTGGTACATCTTCAACACTTCTTTCATTTAAGAGGAAACTGAATTTTGTGAAGATTATACTGTTTGGTATATTTTTAAACAGTCCTAAAACAATCGTATGATTGGAATGGATTCCTTTCTGGCAGTTATGGACGAAAACATATTATCGTGTGTTTCTAGTGAAAGACTTGCAGGAAATTAATAAACTTGATTAACTTTTGTTACAGACATGAGGATTAAGTGCATCCTTGCTGAATTGATAAATATTGATACAAGCAAAAAAATATTTATGATTTTTAATCTATATGTATATCAAATTTAAAATTCTTCAAAATAAATCTCTATTTGAATGTTCAATAATGTTATGGTATTTCTGGGAAACTTATTTCATTAATAATGTTTTTCTTCCAAAAATATGTTTTCCTGCGATAGTTTATACTTTAAACTATTCAGTTGGATCTAATGCTGTGGAACTAAACATGTTTAGCAACTTAACATATAGATATTGATGTGTTTAGAAATGAGACGCGTTTAGGGCTAAACGTGTAAAAAAAAAGTGAAACAAAAAATGTGTTTAGATATAAGTGTTTAGGTATTAAACATGTTTAGCAACTAAACACAATAAGTTTAACGTGTTTAGAAATGAGACACGTTTAGAGCTAAACGTGTAAAAAAAGTGATACAAAAAATGTGTTTAGATTTGTGTGTTAGATTCTAAACACTGTTTTTACAGTGTAAAAATCGGAAACTGATCATAATTGTCGTTCAATGAGAAGGAATAAAATTATTATTCATAATTGTATAGAATCTTTGATTGCGCAGACTTATCGACGCTAGTTTTAAACTGTATGTTTGCTGAATAAAACTATCGATAACCTTTTTTTATTAAAATCAGAACTCATTTTTTAATAATAAAAGTTATACATAATTTATTAAACTCTTAACAATTTATTCAAACTGCAAAAGTTTACATAACAAAACCCTGTTTTGGTATAAACTTATTAAAGAACGTTCATTTACTTACACCGTCAGGAAAACACAACGTAGCTGTCGTTTGCAAGTTCACTACATCTAGATCTAGGTCTCCAGTCAGAAATCTTCTGCTCTTATCAGATTATTCGCATTAGCTTGTCAATAAATTCAGTATGAAGTCTGTAAGAATAGAATGATAGTCATATGACCGATAATAAAAACATATAAAAAGGCAAAAGGCCTTTTTAATTGAAATTAAGTTTGATAATTTACTAAAACCTCTGATAAACGTAAACTATTATTATTTATTGCATAAAGATAAAAGAGTGTCTAATGCAACAACGTGCACAACCACTACGGAACAGGTAATTTCTATTAATAGCGAAATTTTTCTTAGTAAAAAAGCTAATAGAACAACTATATCCCGGAGATTAATAATTTCTTTGAGTAAATACATTTTTTGGCCTATAAAAAAAGTGCCGCTAGAATTCCACTGTCTCTTCAGTAAAATAGTTATTCCACACATTCGCACGAAACCTAACCCGATGTTTTGAATTTTTTACATATGAACCGAGATTTTTCGTAAAACCATGTTTAACTCGGAATTCTAGCAGCACTTTCCAACCATTTTAGGAGGCAAACTTTCTATCTGTACAAATCTTATGTTTTGAAATATACAGCTTATTTTTGTTCTGTTGCATTATTTTTGTCACAAGTGACAGATGAAAGGACGACCGGGATACGTATATAGCTGTTTGTCTTCGAAAGAGAATATAATCGATAAAATTATATTAGCATACCTGTTTTATTAATTGAACTCCATATGATTTTCACAAAATATTCAAGATATTTGCTTTTGTACTCCAGTTACGCTGTTTTAGCCAAATTCTCTTTAAACGACAAGGTCAATTCCAAAGTTACTTGATGTACACATATGAAGTCATCGGTGGTAGATTTTAACCAAAATGACAGAAAACTGCATAAACAAATAAGAACATTTCATTTTTGTTAATGTTTACACGTTTCGTCTAATTTTCTAGAGTTAAATTACATTTCTAAATGTAGTTTAAAGTTGAAATAAGCTTCTTTCCTTAAATATTACAAAAACTTGTGTTCTAGAATTGACGTCATGTCGCCTACTATGACGTCATTATGTAGCACTGATTAAGTCACGGTAAACTATTTTCGTATGCCTCCCTATTCCCCCTGCGAACGGATGACCAGGATCAATAAAAAAAAATAAATCTAATATTCAGTAACAACTTATACAAGTTGTAATCTCTCCCCCATTAATTACATCACAATTCAGAATATAAAAAACTATAAGACTAAGTGTTTTTAAAATATTTTATCCCGATTATCTCTTAATTAGTCTCTCTTGGTCTCTGAAGAGCATTTTAATTTTAATAAGTTATTTTGTATCATTTTCATTTATCTAAAATTTACAATTATATCTGATAATTATCAAATGTATGTCAAGAAATGCAAGTGATATTGCCTTAGCAATAAGCACCAATCAGTTTTCAATGAGGGCAAAAACTTTGCTCAAAATATGTTAATAAATGCAAGCAGTATTGCCTTAGCAAAAATCGATGACAATGCAAAATTAATGGACTAGTCAAAATGCACAGCCATATCAAATACATATGGCTAAAACTATGACCCAATAAGTAGTCATAGCGCAGCCATGGCCCAAATTATGACCAAAATGCAAATTATGATTTATATGTCACGAGAACCATAAAAGCAAATATATGTCAATAAATGCAAATAGTATTCCCTTAGCATTAAGCAACAATCAATCTTCCATGAGGGCAACTATGTCAATAAATGCAAGCAGTATCGCCTTGGCAATAAGCGATGACAATGCAAAAACAAATGCGCAGCCATATTTAATACTCAGTATATACCCAGGTAGCACAAAACATTTTCAAAACATTTTATTGGTGTTATAAAAAGTTTTTTTCGAAACATTTCCGACTAAACATTTTAAAAACATTTTTAAGACATTTCCTCTTCTCATTATAACATTTTAAAAACATTTTAAAAATGTTTTCAAGAAGCTTATGATTAAATCCTTTTGGAACATTTTTCTAAAATATATTTGAAACGTTTTAAAAATGTTTTAAAAGGTATGTTTAGCTTTCAAATATCAAAGATTTTTATATTACGTTTTAAAAACGTTCTAAAATCATGAAATGAAACAGTCCTTTTCCATAAATCTGAAACATTGCATGAATATGTTTCTGAAACATTTGGAAGGAACGTTGTCAAGATGTTTTTGAAACATTCTTAATTCATTTAAGGGTATTTGTAGCTTCCAATATTAAAGATGTTATAAAACGTTTTAAAAACGTTCTTAAAACATGAAATGAAACATTCTTTTTCTGTAAATCAGAAACATTGCATATACGTTTCTGAAACATTTGGAAGGAACAATTTTAAAGATATTTTTAAAACATTCCGCTTTTAGTTAAAACATTCAATTCCGGAAATTTTTCGGCCTAGGCAGTGAAAATGTTTATTTGTAACACTTTTTGGAAACATTTTCAAAATGTTTTTAAAACATTTATGTAATTGCGGTACAATTTAATTCATTTAGTAACTTAAAGAGTATGTTGTGAGAATGACTTTAGAACATTCAATTTAATGTGTTTTCTTTTTTTTAAAGACTTCATTTTTCATTGCTGCTGTTTTTTTTTCAAAATGTTTTTAATTCAAATAATGTATGATTGCGTTTTTCCCTAAAATTTAGTTTATGAAGAAAAAGAAAGAATATATAGAAAGAATAGTGTTGAAATGAGGAATTGCAGTAATTTTTTTAATTGAAAGATTTTTTCCGGTATTTTATAATGATTTCTAGTTTTGGCTTATTGATAAAACAGACATATATAAAGTCTTTTGGTTAAAACAAATAAAACTAGAGGTACTGTGAGCAATGAGCTCACTAAATGAGATACCCCCCGCCTCCATATAGTAACATGTATAATGGCAAAGTCCATGTTTTGCTTTGGCCGGGAAACCCAAAATATGTGTCGGATCTAAAAGTAAAATAGGAGGTGCACAATGGCAATATGTAATAAAGATTCTGTGAAAGTTTCATCAAATTTCATTCAGTGGTATGAGAGGAGTTGCGGATAAGAGATAGGTACCCCAAAGCGTAACAGACGGACGGACGGACAGACGGAAGGACGGACGGACAGACGTACAGACGGACGGAATTAACGATTACTATATACCCTCCCGCTTTTCAAGCGGGGGGTATAAAAAATCAATAAATGAAAGGATAGGCAAACAAAAAAAAATTAAAATAAAGTGATAGCTAAATCGGTACAAGCATTTGATAAAACTCGTAATGTCTATTTTTTTTAAATGTTCTTCATCAAATCTGTGATCCACTCCTAGAATTTTACTCTGAAGCATTAGATAGGGATTGGCACACTGGTCAGTTTCAGTGTCATGATAACCTATTATGCAATTTTCCTGCTGGGCAGCGCGTTACAGAGTATAGTGGTTTGCTGCTTATCTAGGCCAAATTTTGAATTCTGGTAAACAAGATGTGCGCGCTTACTCCGTGCCGATTGGAATGAGAAGACATTGCACGATATAAATCACAATAATAACCTCGGGATTTACTAACTTTGAATGGTAAGAATTATTCCTTTATCATAGACTTTAAAAGATCATTTTAAAATGACTTTTTATACTACCAGTGCATGATCAATAACTTTGTACAAATGTATGTAGCAATGACAAAGCGTTAAGGTTATATACATGTATTTGATTTGAATATTTCATTCTTAAGGCAACACAATTATATCCTTGATTCAACTATTCGTTGTCTTTGTGAAATGTTAATCATCAAACAATTCTAGTATGTTGATTTAAAAATGAAATTTCTTTACAGCATGGTGTTGGTTGCATCATCCGTATTTTCAAATTCCCACATTCAAAAGACCCGCCTTTGGTGAAGGCAAAGGTGTACGTCAAATACTATTCTTGGATGATTTTATCATAGTAATTATTTTTATACTTCAATGCAAATGAGCATGATAGAGAAAAAACTAAATTTGATATAATTATTTAAATATTTTTTTGTATATTTTCATTGATCATCTTTTAAGATACTTTAGATGTAGAACGATGATACAAACACAATTTTCCTTATCTTTACAGGTTGTGTTATTCTTTCCGAGGGGCAGATTCCTTATCAGCCTTTTCAGTGTATGTGATTCTAACTAAGTCTTATAGATCCGCCGCTCTGTTCTACCTATACAGTGAACATAGGATTTTTGTGATTCTGTTCTTTTAAAATTTAGTGAATGGATTAGACGCCGTTTTCACCCTTTAAAAACCCGGTGACTTGAAAGAAAATAAATTAAAACTTGTACCGAGAATGGAATTTAAATGTGATTAACATATTGAATATGGGTTTGTATTAAAAGTTCAAAAACTAAATATAATTTGTGTTTATTTCTTTTAAAATATAAATACATGTATATCATTATTTAATGAGAAAAAGTAAAATTTCAGAAAAAAACACTTTTGTAACCTCGACTTGAAGTTTTGAAAAGGTTTTAAAAACAAAACAAATTAAACTTGAATTAAACATTTTTGAAAATGTTTTTATTACATTTTAAAACAATGTTATAATAACGTTGTTAAAATATTTTGTAAAATGTTTTAGAAACATTTAAAAAGCCATACAAAACGTGATTAAAACATTATTGAAAAATGTTTTTTGTAACATTTTAAAAAAATGTTCCGGAAACATTTGCTGAAATATTTCACTAAAATGTTTTAAAAACGTTTAAAAACCATACAAATTCACGTGATTAAAACATTATTGAAAATGTTTTTGCAACGTTTGAAGAAAATGTTCTGACAACATTTTGCTTAAATATTTCACTAAAATGTTTTTAAAACGTTTAAAAAACCATACAAAATCACGTGATTAAAACATTTTTAAAAATGTTTTCGCAACATTTTGAAAATGTTTTAAAAACATTTTGAAAATGTTTTAAAGACATTTGAAAATGTATTAAAAACATTTTTAAAATGTTTTTGTGTTAGTATACGTAGTTGAAACTAGGACCCCGACACTAGTCATGGCGCTGCCATGGCACAAAGTATACCTGTACTGGTGAAGCAATTAAAATTAATAAAATCTGTGTTCGCAAGTGAAGCCTGTAAAATGCCTTTAATATTTTAAAGGTTTTTTCTGTTATCCAAGTCTAACATTGTGTCACTTGAAAGGGTATGGAAGTTGCTAACATAGATAACAGCTAACATGATATATAAAAAGATATATTTACGGTGTGTACACCCAACCACCCCCCAACCCCCCCAACCCCACCCCCCCCCCCCCCACACACACACACACATATAAACACTACAAACATCTCTGGTTTTGGGACAAGTGAGCTATATCGGTCCTCCCAATGTCCACGGATGCCTGAAAGACTGTTTACCGAATTATGATTAAAATCTTCCATGAATCTTCTTAAAATATGCCTTCAAAAATGAGAAAAGTTAACGCTGCTTAAGAATGGGTCTTATAAAAAACCAATCTTCCCTGGAGATGAATTGTTCAAACTGAAAATGGATAGTTTCTCTCATCTTCGCTAGCCAAGGGTGACGATCCGCTCCTCTCCTCTTTTCACCCTTGGAAGATTAAGTAAGATTTTGTAAACCCACATGAGCGCCCCGTATTGAAAGTTGTCCTTAACTTACGTCAACTTCGGCCAATCAGAGTTTACGTAACAGAGTAATTTTCATCAAAAATGGCTGCGACCATGGAAAATAACATCGAAGAAAAAATTGTAAAAGATTTAATATTCCCTCGCTCAGACCATATCAAAAGAAGGTTGTGAAGGCTGTAATGGACAGAAAAGATGTTTTTGTCGGTACCAAAATGAGTAGAAAATATCTGACTTATGAATGCATTGCAGTACTTTTTCCAGAAATATGCATCGTGATAGTAACGCCGCTGATTTCCATCATGTCTGAACAGTGCAAAAAATTGACAGCTTTAGGTTTCAAGCCACTTACATAGGAAAAGACTCAAATGAAAGTAGTGATTTAATAAATGGAGAATATGATTTTATTTTCGCTAGTCCCGAACAGCTGGTTGGAGACCTTAAATGGCGAGATGTTATGAAATCTGACGTCTACAAGCGAAATATTAGAGCTATTGTAGGTAATGAAGCACACACAGTTATTCAATGGTATGTGATTTAAAATGAGGAAACTTAGGTTATAACAAATTATATATATATCCAAAAATGAAATATATTGAGCCTCTCTTGTTAATGAATTTCCAAAGATGGATTCCTTGCTGCCTATGTTTAGAATACAGATTACTCGCTGGAACATATATAAGTTAATATTTTATTTCTTAGGGGAGAATCTCAGAACAAGAAAACAGAACCTTTCAGACAATGTTTTTTAAGAATTGGAGAACTTCGTTCACTGTGTTTACAATGTATGCAACACTTGTATCACTGACTGGAGTCTTTTGCATGATTGGCGCGAAACTTGACCGAACAGTCAACACAATTGATTTTGGGGTCAAGGTCACAATGTTTTATGCTCCTCCATTTGAAACATTTTCCAATCATTATCTGGAGAGCCTTTTACTTGATCATCATTTTCAAACTATTAAGGTCAGACGACACGTTCCTCAAAAATATATAATTTTTCCTAAGAATTTGTCATTGTAGTATAGGTACTTAAACAAGATTCCTCACAAAAAATTAGAGTACCTTACCAGGCATTTGGCCAAGATACCATAGGGTCATATTTCTTATATAACCATGATAACTCTTATGGCTAATCTTCTAAATGGCCTATAACACAATATTTGGTGTATTTATATTTAAAAATATTTTGAAAACAATGTAGAGACCAGAAGAGAATGACAAATTTGAAGAATTTTTTATATAAAACCAAGAGATACAAAACATGTATTTGAGGAACGTGTCATCTGACCTTAACACATGGTGGTTGAAACAAGTAGTAGATTTCACAGTCAAAGGTAATTTACTTTATGACAACTGTCATTTCCAAAGTTGTCCAAACAGGAACTCAATAATCCTTTAACATTTATTAAACTTATAAAACAGGAACATAATCACCTAATGGATGTCCACATCAACATTCATTATCAATTAAGGAGGAATGAGACACCTGAGTGTTTTTTTTTAATTAAAATTTCAATTTTTCTAATTTAACTCCAATCTAGCTAATAGTGTAGCGAGACAGAACTTGTAATCTTTATTTTGACTAAAGTTTAAAGCAGTCACAAGATTTATTGATGCATTTCACAAATAGTTTTTGAAGCAAAAAAAAATAAATAAATGAATTGCAAATTTTAATCACCATTATAATATCAGGTAGGTATTACATGCATCTTCTTTTCCCCTGTTCTAAAATCTCTCTTTGTTCATTCCATCATAATTAGTAGATAGGATGTGTTCAAACAAACACCAAATAAATCAAGAGAGAGTAAGAGGACATACATGGAATGCATAATTGATTTGGAATTCTAAAATCCTTATTTAAAAAACTCAATTTATCTACATGTATATTAAGAAAGATAAGTTGTTATAAAAAGACACAAAATGACACTCAGTTAAATGCTACACAAGATAAGGTAAATAAATTCACATTATTTAGATAATTAAAACATTGAAAAAGATTGTCAACGTTACATTAAACTTATCAATAGTTGCACTTCATTGCAGCTAGCTTCAATAATAAATTTTCATAGTCCATGTATAAGAGCTTAGATACATTCATAGAATAGCCGCTCCTTGTTTTCGGAAAGCCATTTATGTAGCTCAGTCACCTTCACACGTGAAAATACATCTTTAAATCCTGGGATTTAAAAAACTCTCTGCAAGGGAATGTCTCAAAAATATTTGCTGACCTACGTTCATTCACCATAGCAACAATATCATTCAGTTTTGATGGTGGTGGTATCCTCTGTCCTACCTTCTTTTTTCCAGTCCTTTCTGCATGTTAATCTTTTTTTCTTCTTGAATTTGCAAGGATAATGCTGCATATCTGGCACTTCTGTAAGTTGCATTAGATCCTTGGGCATGTATCTTTTTTACTGCCTTAACTAAGAGTTAAATTAGGTTATCATTTGGTATGTTGTGTCCAGTATTGCCCTGTAAGTTGGCTGTACAGTTCCATAAGTATACATAAGCCATTATAGGTGTTAGCAAAGCATAGCAGTAAGCCATAAACCTGAACAACCACAACTGGTACTTGGTATGGTTCCCCACACGTGTCAGCAGCATCTGTACTTTGGTGTTAAGCAAAATTCGATCACCATCTCCCATTTGGTAGGCATCATTTGTGTCTTTAATAGCAAGGCTCATTTCACAAATGAGGCTGAGACTGCTATATGATCACAGTCTTGTGGTATATTCACACCTGTGTTTTCTGTGATGTTCCATTGATGTTGGCCTTTCAAATGTCGTTGAAGACCATTTGAAGTTTTATATTGTCTGTAACAAACTTCACACACATAACGTTGTTGCTGGTTGTCATACATTGCCTCTTTCTGCCTTTTCTGAGTGTCCATTGCTGCAGCATCTGTTGAAATTTTTGCCAAGTCTGAAATTAAATGAATCATACATTCTGTAGAATTTTGCACTAAATGAGGACACACTTACCTTCATTTCAATCAATGTAAAAGTATTCAATCTACAAACATCCAAAGGGACCAGAGGAGGAGGGGTTGGTTTTGTCATCAAAGCCAGCATGGATATCACATGTACACCTCATTCTGAACTCAAGACTTTTGAGACTTGCACAGTCAGGCTAAATAGCAATCATTCTGTTACTCTAGTGCTTGTGTATCATCCTCCTCCCTCAAGACAGAATGGTCTCACAGGAACTCAATTCCTCAAGGAGTGGGAACAGTTCCTGTCACATGTATGCACTACTATTCCATCCCAATTATGCATCCTCGGTGACATGAACATCCATTATGACGAACCGGGTATGTCACACACGAAACAGGTTCAGGACATAGTGGCTGAACTTGACCTAAAACAACATGTTAACGTCGCTACCATGCATGCTGCTGGACACACTCTGGACTTAGTGTTCACAAGGGATGACCCCATATTCCCACTTGTAAAGTCAATCACTGTGACTGATATAGGGATTTCAGATCACTATGTGGTTACTTGCCAACTTTACACTTGTCCATTACACCTAGGAAACAAAAGTCGGCTAGCTAGGCCATTGAAGCGCATCCCTATGGAAACACTAGCACAAGAACTAGCAGAATCGCTGAATTCCATCAAAGAAGGGGGCAATGCCATTGATCTGCTGTCAGGTATAGACTCCAAAGTGGAAGGAGTCCTGGACAGCATAGCACCCAAACGAACCATCACCATCAAAGGAGACTCTCTTTAACCATGGTACAATGACTCAATCCATGAAGCAAGAAAACGGAGAAGACAGTTGGAGCGTAAAGCCATGAGATCAGGCCTAGAGGTCCATAGACAGATGCTTTCAGAACAGTCCCGAGCTGTGGTGCATGATCAACTCTGCCAAATCCAGTTATTATCAGGAAAAGCTCACCACAGCGGACAGTAAAGAGACTTTCAGATTTATTAGAAGTCTAATAAATTATAATACAGGAACTCCTCTACCACCGGCTATTAATGACCAGACTCTTGCCGAAGATTCTGTTAAGTTTTTTAACAAGAAAGTTCAGAAGCTCCGGCAAGGTCTTGATGACACAGATCTCCGTGATAATACAGCTTCTTCAGACCTGGATAAGCCAGTGCCTCAACTTGGCTGCTTCAAGGTCCAGACGCATGAAGAATTAAACAAGGTCATCAATATTTGCGCAAATAAGACCTGCTCACTGGATGTCACCCCCACTGCGCTTTTAAAGAACAGTGCTATCCTCTCTGAGATGCTACCGACAATTACTGAGCTGGTTAATACATCACTTTCAACCGGGTCTTTCCAAATAAGCTGAAACGTGCACTAGTTACACCACGTCAAAAAACGCCAGGACTGGATATGAATATCTTCACTAACTATAGACCAGTCTCAAATATTCCTTTCATCAGCAAGGTCATCGAACGTGTTGTTGCAAAACAGCTTAATGGTCATCTCACCAGAAACGGTCTTCATGATGAACTGCAGTCAGCTTACAAGACCGGTACCAGCACTGAAACAGCCATCCTACGAATAAAAGCAGACGTAGAAGCAGTTCTGGACGATGGTGATGCCATGCTCCTGGTCCTTCTCGACCTGAGTGCTGCATTCGACACCATTGATCACACCCTCTTACTGGAGAGACTACATGTGGAAATTGGACTGACGGACACAGCACTCTATTGGGTACAGTCTTACCTGAGCAGCCGCACTCAATCAGTAAAGATCAACAACAGTGTGTCCTCATATGTGCCACTGTCCACTGGAGTGCCACAAGGGTCTGTCCCCGGTCCCCTCCTCTTCCTGGTGTACCTTCTTCCACTCAGGAGAGTCATCAATCAGTATGACATTAGCCGTCATGGATTTGCAGACGATACTCAATTGTACAACCGTCTGAGTGTAAAAAACAATGTCAGACGTTCGGAACAAGTCAAGGTAATTGAAGAGTGCATAGCGAGTGTCCGAACCTGGGTGACTGTAAACAAACTCAAACTGAATGATGCAAAAACCGAGATAATGGTGATTGCCAGCGCTCATAACCAGAATCGTGTTAAGAACATTCAGCTGAAGATTGGTGACGCAATAGTGACATCTCAGTCTACTGTTAAATACCTCGGTGCTTCCCTGGATGCCACCTTATCAATGGAGCACAAGTCAAGTCCATGGTAAAAAAGATGTATTTCAACATAAGGAGAATCTCCAAGGTGAAACAACATCTCACCCAGGAAGCGTGTGCAAAGGTCATCAATGCAACAGTCGTATCCCATTTCGACTATCACAATGCCCTTCTGCTTGGCATAACCGATCAAACCATGCACCGATTACAAGTGGCGCGTTGTCTCACAAAAACATGCTACAGACAACATATCACGCCAGTACTTCAACAACTGCACTGGCTGCCTGTAAAAAAACGTGTTGTGTTTAAAGTGCTTACAACCATGCACAAGTCTCTACACTCCTCCTCAGCATCACAATTCAAATCAATATTTCAAACATTCTCCTACATATTCATTTTTATTACACACTTAGTAATAAATACAGTCTTTTGCATATGCGATATGGCTGACGTCACAATAGCAGTATCAGCCCTGCAGGTCTGATATTGATTTGCAGGGCTGATAACCTATATCAGCCCTGCAGGCTAGGGCTGATACGACTTTTGTGACGTCAATATCAAACCCTTAGTAAATTAGACCACAAAAACAGTACATGTGATAATACACATTTATTGGTGGGTTCATATTCTCTTAATTCTAACTTTTTGAAAATAAGGTTAATCTTAAGTTACAAATACATGTAATAGATTATTTTCAATTTTGGATCGAGTGCATTGAAATAGAAGCAGAAACAAACCCAAATCATATGAGACATTATTATGCTTCCTGTCAGTTTGTCTCTATATAACCCATACCCTACTATTCCCGCATAGTGTTCTAAGGATTTATATATATAGCGTAAGCATAGGCCTACTATGCCGAAATAGTGCACGGCTTCCATTTTTGAGGAAAATTCGACAACGCCCTTACCGGGGAGCGAACTCACGACCCCGAGATTGTCAGTCCGACACGCAACCGATTACGCCACAGACGCCGTTATCTATTATATAATACTATGATATATATAAACTTAGTTTCAAATATTTTATAATTAAAATTAAAAAAAAACAAAATAATTTTTTCTAAAATAGTTTCTTGCAACCCCCCTTCCTTCACTCAAATAATATTCTCTAAAACTATATGTAGATTATACCTACAGCATGGAACGATCAAAATTTAAGAAAAAGATTATGACGTACATGTTGAATAATGTGAAGTCATATTAGAGTACACGAATGTTACAGGTAATAAAACATTGGTAATGTTTAACATATTGCCGTTTTTATACAGTAACAACAGTCATCATAATAATAACAATAGTGTGGAATTTTGCGTGCACTATGCCTAAATAGTAGTCAGTGTTTGACAAATAGTGCACGAACCGGAGGCGATATATATATTATATAAATATACCATGTACATTTATGTTAGAAGTCCATGCACGATTATTTACTTATTTTCTTCTCAACTTAATTAATGCTGTATTTTATTACTAAGTATGTAATAAACATATCAATACATACCCTTTTCCACATCACATTGTGTATCAGCCCGAGACACCAATATCAGCCAGAGGGCCGAAGGCGCGAGGGCTTATATTGGTCGAGGGCTGATACGGAATGTGATATGGAAAAGGGTATTATTATTCTCTATGTATCATTTTGTATATTAAAAAAATAAAGGACAAGTTGCACAATTATGTAAATTATTGAGAAGTACCATTGGATATTTTTATGTATTTCTCCAAAATTTCCTTGGATATTTGCGTGATGAAATTATACTGCTCCTCCTTTTGTAGAATGTCATACAGTGGCTGTTTCGGCTGGAAATTTCATTTATGTCTGACAGATCCAAGAGATGTAAACATGCTGTCACAATGTAGGAATACAAACAATCATCTATGAACGAATAGTTGGACCTAGAAAAAGAAACATAATTTAAGGCAGTAGAATTACCTGTCTTTTACCTGTACATGTTGCATAATACCTGTAGAATGGAAATGAGCATAAACATGATAAAGAACTGAATTTTTTAGGATGCTTAAACAATGTCATATCTGTATTTCTGCACAACTTCTTCTGAGCCGTGGATATCAATAGTTCCGGAGTTGGCATAAGATCCTCTGTCTCATGAGGCAGTTTTTTTTTTTATAGAAAATCTGATATATGAGCTGGAATAAATAGAATGTAATGAGTATAATCAATAATTTCTACAAAGAAAATTTCAAAATATATATTGACCTTACTGCATAGTAACAAAAAATTGCTCACATAATTGCATCTAATAATTTATTTATTAATCGAAATGAATGATATGAAGTGCAGACAATTTTTTTTACACAGGCTAGAGGTGTAATACTAACCAAGGGAAATAAAAAGGGATCAAACTAATTAGGGTAATATTTAGTGTTTATGAATTCAATATATTCTAATGTACGAGGGTTGATCCAAAAGTAATGTCACAGTGTCCATATCTTTTATATTTGGCGTCATATTATTTAATATAATATACCAAAAGATGCACAAATATAAATCTAATTAAACTTTAATTTTTATTAAATAATGTTTAACTAGATTTATTTTATAGATGTTTAAAACATATAACATAGGGTGTGTCGCCGCGTCAAAACCTTACGTCACAAATTAAAGTGTACTTTTTTAGTATTAAAAAAGACAAACACATTAAAAAGCATCTTTTAAAAGCTCGTAAACGCAAAATACTTTACAAGACAAAAATTTACATCATTTTCAAGTTTTAAATTGAAAATTATATGACATCACTGCTATTTTTAATGAAAAACATCGTTGATTTATTCCAGTGCATTGAAAAAAGGAAATTTCGAAATGGACAAAAAAGCCAAAACAAACTGTAATGCATTTCGCTTCAAAATAGAGAAATCGCCAGTAGAGACAGTTACGTTGATTCACCAGACTTTTGGAGGAAAGAATGTAAATAAGAGATTTGTGTAGATGGTTTCAGTGGATGGGTGATGGGTCATTAAATGCTCAGCAGATGACAAGAAAACCGAAAGATGGGAGAGCGGACGGAAATGTTTAATGGTGTGACGTTGTCAAAAAGACAAGCGTATGGAGCGATATGTGAAATTTTAGGTTGGTCTTTTCCTACTGTTCAATGAATTTCGACAGAATTAATTATGAAAAGAGTGAGTGTGCGATGGGTACTAAGGGTAAGAAAGTGAAATTTGTGAACGTGTTCGTGGATATCAAATCTCAAATATTTTTTTAATGAAACGAAGGGAAGCGTTTAAATGTATGACGGCGCGTATCCGTCATATGACGTTATTAAGGTGCGGCGACTACTAGGGCTGGGCAATAATATCGATATTTCAATATATTGCAATACAATGACAAAAATATCGTATCGCAATACGATTTTGTAATATCGATATATTGGCAATATGCTAAGATTAAGGAATTTTGTCATTAAATATAAAAATGGACTTATGAAAGTTTGCAATTAAGCCAAACAGTTAGTCAGAAGTTGTTTTGTGGGAACAATTCAGAGCATATCTTAAATAAAATCAACAAGATTTTTTTTCCATGTTGGTTACTTATCATAGTTATGTAAATTCTGCATGTAAATTAAAGTAAATATAGTAAGAAAATGTCATTTTTATTACATTGAAAATATTGCAATACATATCGCAATACAGTTGACAAATATCGCAATATATCGCAATACGAAATCTCAGGCCAATACCCAGCCCTAGCGACTACCATAATCGCACGTTGTATATAATCCTATATTTTGAAAAGTATAAATCATGTTGAATTGAAATTTTCAGGTCTGATTTGAAATAAATGTAGCTTGCACCACTTGTAATTTTGTTGTTTTACGTCGACGGGTAGCGATTTTATCGAAGTTGTGACATTACTTTTGGATTAACCCTCGTATATAGAATATAGAATGTAATCTGTGTGGACTTGTTTATGTCGGTGAAACTAAGGGATGACTTAACAAAAGAATTTCAGGTCATAGATTTCAAATACGAGTAAATCATGGCGGTCAGCAGCTTTTATACAAACATATTAATTTGCATGATCATTCTATTTTCTCAATGAAAGTTAGAATTCTCGAAAAGATTTATCACCACACAAATAGTCCGTCGCTGAGTACACTTTTCCGTAGACAACGAGAAGAATTTTGGTTTAGAAAACTAGGGACAGCCTTTCTCCATGGATATAATGACAATGTGGATAGTGCTGGAAATCTTTCCAGTCCAAAGTGTAATGATGTGATGGGATTTTTTAACCATACTCAGAGACGTAAGCGTACAGTAGTCATGGGCATCGTTCGTACAATAACCCTGAAATACACAATATCTCTTTTGATTCATTACTACCTTATGTAAATCAACAGTTAGGTCTACATCATATTCGAACAAAACTTTACTCTGTCCCTTTGAACTTTTAAATAGTCTTTTTTGAAAAGGCCTGGGAACATCCAATTTAAAATTCCTCGTCAATAAAATCTTCAATAAAGTGGAACTCGTAAATTTATTTACCTCGTCATTGGTCATTTGCAAAATTATTTTGTTAAAACAGATTCTGATTGCACAAATAAGTACTCTGAAGTTGAATTCAAGAAGATGCTTGAGTTTCTGATTGACAATATCTATGTGGTTTTTGGAGACCAGGTATTCCAACAATCTATTTGAATACCCATGGGTACAAATTGGGCCCCATTATTAGCAGACTTAGTTTTATATTCATATGAAGCAGATTTTATGCAAAATTGTAGACGTGAAAAGAAGAAAACACTTGCTGTGGCCTTCAACTCGACATTTAGATATATGGACGACGTATTGCTAATTAATATGGTAATTACCATTCCTATGTCGATACGATATATCCTGATGAGCTTGAGATGAAAAATACAACAGATTCTGACACATTTGTTTCATACTTGGATATCTTACTCAAAAAGACACTAAAGGTATTCTAACAACCAAGCTATATGATAAATGTGATGAATTTAACTTTTCTATCGTCAACTTCCCTTACTTATGAAGCAATATACCTTCATCACCTGCATACGGAGTATATATATCTCAGTTGATTCGATACGCAAGAGCATGCTCTACGTACGAACGATTTCTAAAACGCGATAAATTATTGACCAACAAGTTGATAAAACAAAAACGTCAGCGGTCTCGTCTAAAGTCATCATTTCGTAAGTTCTATGGTCGATACAATGACTCAACAAATACAATTTATCATTGAGTCAAATGCTGACTGACGTTTTTCATACCAATTGTTAGTCCATTATTTATACACCGAAAATCTAAAACATCGACAACATACTCTCTAAAAATCATGTTTTTATCAAAACGCATTGTCCAAAAACGATTTGAAGACCACTTTGGAACAATAAATGTGCCGTAAGTTTTGCATGCTTGCATGTCCTTGATGGTCTTGCATATTAAACCTACAGTAGAAACCAACCAATTGTTATCATTCTGCCAGTTTTGAGAACTCATCAACTCCCTCGGTTTCTGGAAACCAAAACAAAGAATTAAATCTCGTTACTTCAAGTTATAAACATTAGCAAATCTGTCAATTGTATGAGGTCCCCAGATGGAATCGATCAGCTGAAAAGGTCATAATATACTGACACGCAAAAGAAACGCAACCTCCAAATTTCGATAGAATTTTTAATATTTCGTATAAATATATGGTTTAATGTTTACATCTTATAGAAGATACACATCTGCTCTACTAATTAGTGCATCAAGTTATGACTTATCTACCACCACTCTAGCAAAAAATGTCAAGGATGTAGAGGTGGTAACAATTGAACTTTTCCAGGTTTAATATAAAATATGCCCTCCATTAGCATTTGTTGCTGCTCGAATTCTGTGATGCATAGAGTTTGTTACACAGTTGATTTGTGTCATAGGAATGTTCTGTCACTCTTCCAGAAGTGCCTGACGCAAAGTGGGTAGGGTTTCTGGTGGATTGGGCGCGTTCAAATGCGTTGATCCAACATGTCCCACACATGCTCAATAGGCGACAAATCAGGACTGTATGGGGACCAAGGTAACGTTTTGACATTGTTTTGTTGAAGAAAATTAAGTGAACGTCTTGCTACATGACACCTTGCATTGTCTTGTTGGAAGATGAGGTTATGCTGGTGGACAAACGGAATGACCACAGGTTGCAGAACAGTGTCAATGTACCGCTGAGCTGTTAAACTGCCTTCAATGAATACTAAGCGGGTTTTGCGACCACAGCAGATCCCGCCCCACACCATAACGCTTCCACCACCGAACCTGTCACATTCCACCATGCAGTTGTTGGCATAACGTTCACCGCGTCGTCTAAAAACACGCTGTCGCCCATCTGATCGGTAAAGCGTGAATTTTGACTCGTCAGTGAAGAGTACACGGCTTCATCTTTGCATTGAAAACGCAGTTGGACGGTGTCGATGCAACCATTGTAGTCTGACATCACGCCGATGACGATTAAGAGGCATTCCCACTGCAACGCGACACGGCCTAATTCCATATGAGTGAAGATACCTATACACAGTATCTCGGCTTATTCTTGGATTATGCGAACCAGGTGTCTCATTTGCAGTTTTTTGTGCAGTTTTAAACCGGTTGCGCAAGTGCTGCAACCTTATGAGGCGATCCTGCCGCGGCGTCGTCACCTTTGGTCGACCAGTTCGAGGGAGATCAGCAGTGGTACCAGTTTGTTTTAGGCGTTTGTACAGACGAGATATTGTGCTTTTGTGGACATTCAGTATTCTTGCAACATCTCTTTGGGTGTTTCCAGCCATCAGTAACTGTACTGCCCTATTACGCGCATTGTTTGCAAGCCTGGGCATACTTATTGCAGTCCAAAAAACAAATTTTAATGTCGAACTATTCTTACCAGATACCTGAAGAATAACAAAAATGTGAAAGACGCACGAAATACAGTCGCTTGTATCCGTGCATGTGCTAATAGGGGTATTTATCGATGCCTCGCTGACACGAAAACGTGCATTGTCACCCAGTTCAATCAACCATAACATTGCTTGAAAATGTGTATGAAATCCCTTGATTAAAAATTGCTGACAATAAATCATAAAAAGTAAAAAAAAATAATCGAATTTAAATGGGGTTGCGTTTCTTTTGCGTGTCAGTATATATTTGCCAATCTTCGTAATCAATAGTATTTGATAATATACAGTAATGAATGGATACGAGGGAAAGGAAATTTATGGGTTCTTGAGAAGGGAACATTTCCCTCGGCGGCGAACGGGAAATAGTTTACTCCCTCGGGGAACCATAAATTTGCTATTTCCCGAGTTCCCATTCCATAACTGTTTTATTATACCGAACCAATCATAGGCGATTTAATTTTTTTACCAGATATTCCTACATTTAAAAAAAACACCGTAGATGAATAATTACAAAAAAAGGTTTAACCAACTAATTCAGAGATTTTGTGTCCCCCGCTTAGGGAAAAAGAAAACCATGCGCAGTTCGGGAGGAGAGGGGGGGGGGGGTCGGGGTCGGATCCCTTACTGAATTTGTAGAGTTATTAAATGTATACTTGTATCGTGAAGCAAATAAAATATGCCAAGATGGATGATTTATATAGATTTGATTGCTTATTCTTTATTATGTGTATGGAAGATTCTTCTTGTATGGATTATTTATCACACTGTACTGATGATTTTATGAGTTTGTACAAGCCAGACCTCATATATTTTTCATTTCACATGTTGAATACTTCATTTAGTTAAAAAAAAAGTATATCGAAAAAAAAAATTGGATCGTCCGAGCCCTCTCACATATGAAGCGAGAGACATACCACTAGACCACAGAACTGCCTTAAACGGACACAAATTATATGCAAAGATGAAGTCACAAACATTTTTATTTTCACTTTCGATATTATCAAAATTTTACAAAATGCGTGGTGTTTAAATTAACATTTCTTAAACAGTTCTTATAGATGTAATGAGAATATAAAGTCCACCGAGAACAAGTTTTATATGTAATAACTCTCCTATGCCCCCGTGCTAAAAATAGCGACATGTAATACAATAAATACTAAAAAAAAGAAACTGGACGGGACACTTTGAGAGTGGTAAGAGAGGTCCTAGGGAGTTTTGTTTACAATTACATTGCAAAAGCTAAAATCTTCTTGAAATATCGCTCGAAAAGGATAGCGTTTCATACAGAAAGAATGTATCAATTTACAGCCTTGAATTTGGACTTTTTGACTTCAATAGGGGTCTTCCTTAGGACACAGGGAGTTGTTACATGTATGTAAATTTTCATTGCAGAAGCTCGAAGGCTTCTCGAGATATGCGCGGAAACGAAAGTGTTATTACAAACAGAATTTGCAAATTTATTACCTTGCCCTTTGACGTTTTTGACCTCAAAATCAATAGGTTTCCTCTTTATTCCATAGGGAGTTGATATGCAAAATTTCATTCAGAAAGTTTAAAGGGTATTCGAGATATCACACGATATCTCGAGAATCCTTTAAGCTTTCGCAATGAAATTTTCACACGGAAACAAAAGGGTTACAGGAGAATATTGGATGGACGGACAGAGATACCCAAATAAATATCCCCCACTTTTCAAGCGGGGACAAAAATTGCATGTAAGTTATGCATCGTGTCCTAAAACAATCAAATCAATTATTTTTTTTAAAAAGCATTTTCACTGAATTTCGAAGAATTATCGTTGTCTTCATTCTGCTAGAATTCAAGTATGATTTTGACATCGCATGTCGAAATGTTTTGACGTCATACTTAATTGCTAAAACATGGCGTCACAGATTCGAGATTCCTTGAACGCTCCGCCCACTGAACACTTTGATTGGTTAAAAAAACTGATAAATATTCCTGAGGGAGTTGTCCAAGGGAGTAGCTCTGATTTTCCAGAGAGTAGTCTTCAGACGAGGGCAATAGTCTCTTCTGGGGAATGAGGCAGTTTTATGGTATTTTTTTGTATGTTTGAAGCATTAATTCAATAATGTACAATATAATAGTGAGGCAAAACTTCCGCAGAAGCCCTCTGTTAATACCTCACCAGGGGTGCCAGGAGCTCTCTTGATTAATATAATATTATTTAAGTAAGGAATAAATAACGAGATGGTGTTGAATAGTTTAGAGAAAACATTCTGTCCGAGGGCCGAAGGCCCGAGGAGGGGATGTTTTCTCTAAACTATTCAACACCATCGAGTTATTTATCTTACGTAAAAAAAATTCCCTACTTTGGGCCCAAAAGAAACATTTACCCATTCAAATATCCAACTTGCTGTAATACAACAGGATGTAGCCTATTCAAATAACCAACTGTGACACAAAACAATAGCCTAACCGAACACCCCTTTTATTCATGGACTAGTGAGCATGAAACTACATGGTGCTGATTTCATTTTAACCCGTTTCATTGTACTGAACAGTCATGAAATCAGACAAGGAATATTTTTAAATCCAATGTGAATAAGAGAGGTTCAGATAGTGTTTTGAATACTTTTGACCTAAAAGCAGAAGAAAACTAAAGAATTTTGATAAAAGGCTGGGAATTTGTCATTACATATCATAAGATGATGGTTTGTTGAGGAAAAGTGTAAAATTTTTATGGAGATCCAATCGGACAATACTTGTAATAGTGCTTAAACAGATAAAAAGATTGGCGGTGTTATGCTGTAAAAAATTCCATATCAAGATCTACAATAAAAATGGTGTCGAGAAATAGATGGGCTGTCAATTATTTAAGTTCTTTAGGGAGGTACGCTGGAAATGAATGAAAAATAATGAATCTCGGATAAACTGAAGGGAATTACTGATAACGGACCCTGAAATAATATTCATCAATAAGAAGTGATGCAGTTTGAGATTCAAGGTGAAAATGTATTTATGTGTCAAAAAGTGATCCTTTCAAAATTTAAGACCGAAAAGGCAAAAAATATTTCTAAAAGTCTGCAAAATTTGGAGGAATTGTTATTTCTGTGAGCATTGGAAGTGCATTTGAAACACAATAAATGTGATAATTATAAATGCGAAGAAATTACGGTAATTCCGTGTGCACTGGAAATTAATTCTAATAGTGTGGAAAATTTTGAGTAATTATTTTATTTTTCATATGCATTGGAAATACGAAGGGTTATCAAAAAGTTCGTGGACTGGCGCCATAAAATTAAAACCGCTTAAATTTAGGTACATCGATGAATTTTGAAATATTTGGTAAGCATCATCTTTTCTATCTATAGAATAAACCACAAATCATACATTTTATTTTTTAATAAATTAGTAATGTTTTTGTAAGCTATGGTATGTCCAGGCGGCGCAACCTCGAATACGACGTTTTTATTCGACCGAAGTGTAACTGAGAAAAACTCTTTTGATATGAACATATGACATCCAAAATCTCGTTAATTCAGGTATATGTTGCGACACTTTTGCTTCAAAAAATATGAAATTTTCACCTCATTTTGAGAGTTCTATGAAAATTTATCGTAAATTTGACATGGAGTGTCCAAACAAATAAGTCGTTGAAAATGACGTCAAAAGGGGGAGGGATTTCATTTTCCAACATTCTTTGAAGTTTTGGCCCTCAAAAAAGTGGTATAGACCTAGGAAATGTTTAAACGGGCTATGGAGAAATTAAATGCACCCAGAATACTTGTTTTTTAATGCCAAAAGAGATTCAGAGAGAAAAGGGATGCACAGTTAATGCAATTTGTAGTCAAGGTGTGAAAAATCTATCACGTCAAAAAATGACGTTGATCATGTGTTGTAGGTAATGAGCTCCGAAAATCAAAATATGCTGGCGCAATCAAGCGAGGATCTCTTCCAATGTATAAATCCATTTGCAATATTATATGCATTGAAAGCCGCTGTTCCTAACATTGTAAAGTCATAAAAACAAGACGGGTTTAAGTCCTTACTCAACTCCAGGGAATCTCATCAAATTTAGTGTATGAGGAAGAAGAAGCGGACATTGAAAAACAATGACGTTGTCGGACGTCATGAAACTAAACGGCGACGGCGCCGGGTAATCATATAATGTCGTTTTTATTTTATCATATTTTAGCAAATAATGAACGAATCAAGCTAAAATTTACCTCAGTCCACGAACTTTTTGATAACCCCCCGTACATTTTAAAATTGCTTTATCTCTTTTGTTTATTGTTTTATGTTTTCTGCACCTCAGTTGGGTATTTAAATATCCAACCGATAGACAGTTGGATACTTTAAATATCCAACTGATGGCCAGTTGGATATTTTGAATATCCAACTAGTGCTGGTTGAATCGGTAAAATATACATAGACTAATAACAATGGGTGACGTCATAGAAGTTTTTTAATATACGTCTCTCCAATATTTGAACACAGAATTTTTCACATTATACTAATATATAATTATTGACGCTTCATTTTAATACATTTACATAAATATCTCAAAGCAAATTAGCACCATTTTTATATATGATAACAAAGTATACTTTTAACACCATTATACGATTACTAATATATAATTATACCATCGTCTTCCACCTTCCTCTAAATAATTTATTTTCTCCACGAATGAGTCTACTCTGCTCTGTTTTTTGCAAATATCAAAACAAAATGTTTGTTGTAAATGAGCATTTATTGTAATGCCAAACAAATTAACCAAATATGTACAAAAGTTACATATGACCATATTTGAATATATCCTTTATAAGGATATTAATATGCATAAGGAAAAAATACAAATATGACAAGAAGAATTTGCAAAAAAGATGGGAGAACAAACACGCCAATTTCTAAAAAGGATGTGAAACACACGAAAAATTAAATACAATATTGTTACATTGTTAACATATCAGATCAGAGAACAAAATCAATGTAAATATATGTATACTATTATATAAACAACAAAACAATTTAATGATATATTATTATAACATTATTAACACATATCAATTGAAAAAACAAATAACATACAATAACTCCACTGTAAGTGTACATAATTTAATTAAATACAATTGAGTATATATTGAGTGGTTGCAGGGGAGGTGGTGGGTCAAAAATTACTTCCATCAGAAAGCGTGGTCTGAATAAACAAGATCAAGTTATAAATATAATATAGTATCAAGAATTTATCGCGGCATTGAAAATTCCGGAAAAATTCTCTCATAACAATAGACTTACAGAGCATTTATTGTAATGCCAAACAAATTAACCAAATATGTACAAAAGTTACATATGACCATATTTGAATATATCCTTTATAAGGATATTAATATGCATAAGGAAAAAAATACAAATATGACTAGAAGAATTTGCAAAAAAGATGGGAGAACAAACACGCCACAAACTTGCCGATAACTAACAAGTTATGGACAAGTGCCCCATCCAGAGGAGACGAATGAGAAACATCAACATTTCACAAGTAGGACAGATAGACCTACATATACCCAAACCATCAGATGCAAAAATTTACTATATATTTCCTGTAAATTGACAATATCAATGAAGTTCTTTGGAGATCAAATCTTCCAACAATCTTTCAGAATTTTGATGGGTTCTAATTGTGTACAGTTATTTGTAGACCTATCTTGCATTCATATTCCCATGAAATACGTGACATATACACATTGTGTCACATTGGCAACAAATACTCTCTATCATTGAGTTAAATTTTGAATAGTTTCAAATGACTTTTGAGATCAATTAATGTTTCTTATCTTCATATCTAACTGTAACATATTGGTAAGATTAATTGAACATATGAATTTTAAACTAAGCTTTAAAGAATATAGAAGAAGGTTACCAACCATGCTGCATCAGACAGTCATACTGATGTAAATTATTTTATGCTGAAAACAGAGTAATACATTCAATGGGTTTAAACATATCTATAATTTTAGAATAGTCCTGAATGCATATAAAACAAGGTCCTCAACTATGCTGCCTCACACTGTCACACTTGATGTCAATTATTTTACACTGAAAACAGAGTATTATGTAAATGGATTTATATATATATATATACACGTACGAATGTTAGACTAGACTTAAATGCATATACAACAAGGTTATGAATTATATTGCATCAGACAGCCATGTATATACTGATTTCAATTATTTTACTCTGAAAACAAATAGATTAATATATGCAATGGATTTAAATAATCAACTATGCCGCTTCGGACAGTCATACTGATGTCAATTGTTTTACACTGAAAACAAACATAGTAATATATACAATGGATTTAAATACACATTCAAATTTTCAACTGTATATTAAATCAAGTATGCCGCCTCAGACAGTCATACTGATGTCAATTGTTTTACACTGAAAACAAACAGAGTAATATATATACAATAGATCTAAATACACATACAAATTTTCAACTGTATTTTAAATCAAGTATGCCGCCTCAGACATTCATACTGATGTCAATTGTTTTACACTGAAAACAAACATAGTAATATATACAATAGATTTAAATACACATACCAATTTTCAACTGTATATTAAATCAAGTATGCCGTCTAAGACAGTCATACTGATGTCAATTGTTTTACACTTAAAACAAACAGAGTAATATATACAATAGATTTAAATACACCTACCAATTTTTACTGTATATTAAATCAAGTATGTCGCCTCAAACAGTCATACTGATGTCAATTGTTTTACACTGAAAACAAACGTAGTAATACATGAATATACAATAGATTCAAATACTCCTACAAATTTTCAACTGCCTATGAAATCAACTATGCCGCCTCAGACAGTCATACTGATATAAATTGTTTTACACTGAAAACAAACATAGTAATATATACAATAGATTTAAATACACATACCAATTTTCAACTGTATATAAAATCAACTATGCTGCCTCAGACAGTCATACTGATGTCAATTATTATATACTAAAAACATTGTAATATATACAATAGGCTTTAAAACACACCCTCAGGCAGTCTTACTAATATCAGTTATTTTACACTGAAAACAAAACAGAGTAACATATACAGTGGGTTTAAATACACATATAAAGTTCAAACTAGTCTTAAAAGCATATAAAACAAGGTCATCAACTATGCTATCTCAGACAATCATAGTGATGCAGGTTGAACTTCACTCTTACAATGTCATACAATTTTAATGATGTTAATTGTGTTACCCATTGACTCTGCTGCCTTAGACAGTCAAATTGATGTACATTTAGATTGACCTACACTAGGAAATAGGGTTTAATAAAAGATCACTAACTTTGTGTATCAACAGATCATAAAAAATGTAAATTGTTCCATTCTATGAAATACAATATAATAAGTTACCAGAAATGCTGCCTCAGACAGTCATACTGAGTAATAGCAGCCTAGATAATCACTGTAGAACTTTACAAGTGGAGTTAAATATTTCCACATATGCTGCCTAGGAAAGTCAAAGATTGCATCTTACCAAAGATGTTATCGTAGACAGTCCTTTTTTAAAATACGAGCTATAACTGAACAAGAAACCACAAAAAGATATACTATTCAGCTGCATCAGACAGTCTGCTATATAAAAAAAAAATTATAATAAATAACTAAATAAACTATTAAAGATTGAAATCAAAAGTACTATTAAACTGCTTGAATTGACCTGTAAGGCAGATTTGTTATTTAGTAATGAGTCACTGAAAAGCACATAATGACATATTCCAGCATCTTTTTGAAAACTGAAATTTAAATTCCTTATTATTATTCAAATTATTTCAGCAGTAATATATTATGCTATGTACAAGTACCAGTAATAGCTAAAACGGACCAATTGAAAGAGAATTATATCCCTTCCTTTACTCCTAACTTTAAAATACTTGCTATTTTTGCATTACAAACTGCTTCATAGTCTTGCATTTTTGTGCTGACATTTGAAAACATGCTGGAAATAGTGTAGACATGGTTGCAAGAGGTTGCTTATTAAATTCAATGAAGCAAAATATATCATTCAATACTCTATTAACCACTATGTCATCAAAATAACATGAAGTAAATGAATACTTGGTGCACCTGTAGGTGTGGAACACCTTCAAATCTAAATTGTACATGGCACATTAATCCTTCAATTATGATTTTACAGAATTGCCACTACATGTGAGTTGGTTGTACATAATGTAATGTCTGTCCCATGATGCATGTTAACACTTAAGTAACTTAATTTTGAGGAAAATCTTTGACATGCTGAAAAAGTTTGATGATCCTTGTATGAGTGATACATAATTATGAGTGCAGTCATTCAACATGATTTTGAAATTCATTTATCATCAATACTACATGTATTACACCATACTGGTTAGGTATTTATCCTTATTGGTGTCTTAATACCATGAAATCTCTTAATGAAATGCATAATTAAAATTATTTTGGAAGAATTCTTACAACAAAATATGAATTGAATGGAACTGTTGGATAATCTCAGTAGCTAAAACAGTTTTAGTCTTTGAAGGTGATGTAATATTCTCGCAATATATAATATGACATTTCCTCCTAATATCACACATGAAAACAATATTTTGCCTAAGACAACTTATACATGTATCCAAGCACTATTTCTAGCAGCATAATACAGTGTATACACATATGAATTTTGCTAACAAATAATACTTATTTAAAGTTTAAATTGGAGCAGCTCTTGTTATGTAAACATGATAAGAAAACATGAATATTTTTGACATTGGGATGAAAATCTTTTCAGATCCCCCTCCCCTTTGAGGGAAGATAAATGATGAATAAGGCCATTTTTTCCTAATCATTAATTATTTTTATTTACAATCTAAGTAAAATGGTTATTTATCAACCTTATTTTGACATTATAAATCAAATCCTTATTCTGAAATGTACATTACCAGGAATGCTAAATTAAAGTTCTACAAGAGATGTGTATAACAAAAATGTTGAAATAACCTTATCATCAACATATAGGGGGTACCCACATAAGTAGCTTGTATTAAGTTGTAACATACACCCTGGGACAGAGAAACACATGAATATACAATTTTTTTTTTAGAAAAGGGGTACAGAATCATGTTAATATTAAACTTCAACCATAAAGGAGTACAGAATCCTACAAAAATTAACCCCAACCATATAGGGGTATAGGATCCTGTTAATATTAAACTCCAACCATATAGGATAACAGGGCCCTCTTAAAATTAAACTCCGATTATATAGGAGTACAGGGGCCTCTTAAAATGAAAACCAAACATACAGGAGAACAGGGCCCTCTTAAAATTAAACTCCAACCATATACATGTAGGAGTACATGATCCAGCGAAAGTTAAAACCCCAACCATATAGGGGCGCAGGATCCTGGTAATATTAAACTCCAACCATATGAATATAGGAATAGGATCCGTAAAATTCAACACTGATCATAGTCGCAAACAGGATTACTGGACGTAGATAAAATTAAATCCAGACCACAGAATGTTGCAGGAATTAAATATAGCTCTTTCATTAATATTTTCAAATGTCAGTAAATAACAAATTCAATAAATTGTTCCAACCATATAAGAGTACAGGGGCCTCTTAAAATTAAACTCCAACCATATAGGAGTACAAGGCCCTCAAAAACTTAAATTCCGATCAATTAGGAGTACAGAGGCCTCTTAAAATTAAACTCCGACCATATAGGATAGCAGGGCCCACTTAAAATTAAACTCCGATTTTATAGGAGTACAGGGGCCTCTTAAAATGAAAACCAAACATATAGGAGAACAGGGCCCTCTTAAAATTAAACTCCAACCATATAGGAGTACAGAATCCTACTAATATTTTAACCCCAACCATATAGGGGTGTAGGATCCTGGTAATATTAAACTCCAACCATATAAGAGTACAGGAATAGGATCCGTAAAATTCAACACTGATCATAGTCACAAACAGGATTACTGGACGTAGATAAAATTAAATCCAGAACACAGAATGTTGCAGGAATTAAATGTAGCTCTTTCATTAATATTTTCAAATTTAAGTAAATAACAAATTCAATAAATTGTTCCAACCATATAAGAGTACAGGGGCCTCTTAAAATTAAACCCCAACCATATAGGAGTACAAGGCCTACATAAAATTAAACTCCGACCAATTAGGAGTACAGGGGCCTCTTAAAATTAAACTCCGACCATATAGGAGTACAGGGGCCTCTTAAAATTAAACTCCAACAATATAGGAGTACAGGGCCCTCTGAAAATTAAACTCAAACCATATATAGGAGTACATGATCCAGCAAAAGTTAAACCCAAACCATATAAGCCAAGGGTACAGAATCCTACTAATATTTTAACCCCAACCATATAGGGGTACAGGATCCTGCAAAAGTTAAACCCCAACCATATAGGGGTGCAGGATCCTGGTAATATTAAACTCCAACCATATAAGAGTACGGGAATATGATTCGAAAAATTTAACACTGATCATAAACACAAAACATGATTACTGGACCAAGATAAAACTTAAATCCAGACCACAGGCTTTCATTTATATTTTTAAATGTAAGTTAATAACAAATTCAATAAAGCTTCTCTCGTCCCTTGTATTTTCAAAAAATCAATTGATACTGCACGGCTTATAAACTGGAAAGTGCGTCACGTAACCTGTGCGTAATTTTAGCCAGTGCTGCGCACCATACCTGTACCGAGGCATCACTCGACCTTTAGGCCATGGTAAAGTAACAGAATCAAGATTTATCCACGCACAGAATAAAATCACCATATAGTCCCATTAAAGGCATTATATTATCATCACAGCATGAGCTGAAAATTCACAAAGCCTCAATCTAAGGCGTAGCCACAATGGTTCACGATCACAATCACAATGTTCAATGTTTTGATATAATCAGCTAATGTACTTGCAGTGTTTTGTAAACAGAGTTTAAAAATATTGGGTAGCGGACAACTTTATAAGCCCAATCAACGATGAAAGAAGATGTAAATCAATTCAGATACTCACACGAGTCAAGAAATCAAAAATTATTTCCATCAGAAAGCGTGGTCTGGATAAACAAGATCAAGTTACAAATATAATATAGTATCAAGAACTTATTCATCTTGAAAATATTTTTAACATTAAGTTTCCAGTTACAGGAAAAATAACATGATAGCAAAAAACTAGGGTGCCTTATAGTGGATTAAAGAAATGTGAATACATGTATAATATAGTTTATCACTATAACCAGTATTAGAACCTTAAAAGAATTTTGAAACATATGATTTATTTTCTCTTTCAAATTTGTCAAATCATGTGATTGTAATAGTAAAAAACTCGATTTCATTTCATTTTTGAATGCATTTTTAATATTAAAGTCAGTTATTTTTAAATTCTCGTATTCAATTTTGTTTCTTGTTTTCTATATGACCCATTTATAAATACATATTAAAATGCTAACAACGGTTCTTTGGGTTTGAGTTTCCTTCAAGTTTCCCATTTTTCTTGACATTTTGGAATTACTTTCTTGTTTAATATTTTTTCTTTGTTTAACTTGATTTCTTCATAGGTTACCACTTTATTAGTATCTTTTTTTATGAGTAAATTATTATTCAATTTATAAGGGAGTTTTGTGTATAGCTATTAGATAATGAGTAGTTTCTTTCCAGTATTGGATAAAACAGTTTAGGAATGGCTGATTTTATTTTACTATATTCAAATATCCAACATCTTTTATCTAATAATTTATTACAAATAGTGTCATTATATTTTAAAACAATTTCCCGCATCATTCCAAATGTCTTTAATTTTTAATAAACCACTTTTTATAAATGATTCCACATATAGGCTTTTCCCTTTTCCTTGAATTGGTTTTCTTACCAACGAGTGAAAGGTTAAGTATTTTCTCTCGATTCTCTGGCTCAAATTTTGACTGAAATTCGCTATATGCGATGAGTGCTTTTTTTTATGATAACTAGACATGTTATTTAAGGAATTGGAGATAAATCTGAACAAGACCATAAGAAATATTTCTGGCTTGAATGCATATCTTTACTCTGCAACCAGTATTTACCAAGAGCATTCCATGTTTCTAACTTTGAATGCATGATTTTATAAATTGTTTTTATTTGTTTACTTTTTATAAAATCAAAGATAATCATCATGTTCATCCCTGCTTCATTCTTGCTTAAGCAGCACACATTTCTGTCAATTTTATTCAATTTATTATCCAAAATAAGAAAATGTCATTTATTGTTTTGCATATATATCCGGCATTCCCCTCATTTCGATGTCATAGCCAATAATTCGAATTTTTAATTTTTTTATTATCTTATTAGTTTTCCCTTTGAATGTGAGGTTCCTAGTTTTCCAGACATGCAGGCTGTTCATTGTTTTCTCTATTTTTTCCAACCAAATTGCATTAGTATGAATACCTTATCCATGATATACCCCAAAGTTTTTATATTAGTTTTTATTCACTGTATCTTTTTAAATTTTGGTATTTTACCTTTTGATTTGCTAATAAACAGGCCCTTTTTTTGAGAAATTGATTTTTTACCTGAAGCTTTTTCACATATTTCTAACACATTAAAGGAATTTATTATAGATTCTTTGTCCTTGTTAAATAGCTGAGTATCGTCTGCGAACATATTTATTTTAATTTATGTGTTGATCTTCCTTGGAAATTTAAAAATGCTTTTTATCGCGATTTTTTTTATTGCGCAGGCCATAGGCTCTTTTTGAAGAACATAAAGCAATGGAGCAATAGGGCAACCTTGTCTTGCCGATCTTGATATTGAAAAGTATTTTGATACAAAACCATTAGTTTTAATGCATGTTTTTGATTTAATAAGTAGCATTTTTATCCAATGCAATTTTTTTTTTTAAAAATTAAATCTTTTAAATGTTGCTTATACCACCCCCATTCAATTTTTCAAACGCTTTTTGTTGATCTAGAAATATAATTGCCCCTTATAAATCTTCATTAAATAATATATATAATATCAATTATATAATTTTTTTTTTATTATCAAAGTTTTCCCTTTAAATGTGAGGTTCCAGTTTTCCAGACATGCAGGCTGTTCATTATTTTCTCTTTTTTTTAACCAAATTGCATTAGTATCAATACAATATCCATGATACCCCCCCAAAGTTTTTATATTATTTTTTACCCACTGTATTTTTTTAAAATTTTTGGGTATTTTACCTTTTGATTTGCCAATAATTATAAACACCTTTTTTTGAAAATTGATTTTTGCCCTTGAAGTTTTTTTCATATATTTTAACACATTAAAGGAATTTATTATAGATTCTTTGTCCTTGTTAAATACTGATATGTCTGGAAAAATTTTATTTTAATTTAGTGTTGTTCTTCCTTGGGAATTAAAATGCCCTTTATCTGCGGATTTTGTTTTATTGCGCAGGCCATAGGCTCATTTGAAGAACATAAAGCAATAGAGCAATAGGGCAACCTTGTCTTGCCGATCTTGATATTGAAAAGTATTTTGATACAAAACCATTAGTTTTAATTAATGTTTTTGATTTAATAATAGATTTTTATCCAATCGCAATATTTTTTTACAAAGTTAAATTTTTTTAATGTTGCTTTTATCCAGCCCCATTCAATTCATCAAACGCTTTTTGTTGATCTAAAAATGTAATTGCCCCTTCTAAATCTTCATCATCAGCATAACCAATGATATCTTGAACTGTCTATTTCCATCAATGATATTTCTACCCTTAAAAATTTTTTTGGTTGGATAATTAATTTTGGTAGTACGTTTTTTTAATCTCTAGGCGAGTAATTTAGCAATAATTTTATAATCATTGTTAAGCATTGTTAAAAATTCAAATTTTTATATCTTCTCTTTCATTCCCTTTATGTATTAATGAAATGACTCCTTTTGTTTGTAAGTCACGAGTGTGGCCCTCGAAAAATATGTTTAGAACCTTTGAAAATTAATCTTCAATTATATCCCAGTATATCTGATAAAAAGTTGATAAAAACCCATCTTCACCTGGAGATTTGTTAAGTTTAATGACTCACTTTGATATATTTCTTTATCATTTATATCACTATCGAGCATGTGTACGTCATTATCTTCTAATTTACATTGCACTTCCGTTATAAAAATCCCCCCCCTTTCACTATCCCTTTTCCCCATTTAATAATTTGTAATAAATATTAATTTTCTCTTATGATTGTATAAAGTCGTTTTTGGCACCATTTTCTGTTTTTATTTTATTCCACAATTTTCTCTCCCATTACTCTTTTTTCCCTAATGATTGTATATTGTATATTGTTTAACGTCCCTCTCGAGAATTTTTCACTCATATGGAGAGTCACCGTATGCCGGTGAAGAGCTTCAAATTTTGACCTTTATTTAAAGAAATATTTCCATGGAGCTTCTACTTCTTTAAACCATTTAAAATTTTGATCGTATTATTGCCGCTTCTGTCTTATCATATAAATTTTTTCATTTTTTCTAACGTCATTTTGATACTTTTTATTGGTTGTAGGATTTTTTTAAAACTCTTCTAATTCTTTTTATAGTTTCTCTTGCTTTTGTTTATTAACGTTTAATTTTTTTGACATCTCAATACACAATGTTTTTAATCTTATATTTAGTTAAGTCTCACCAGTATAGAATATCCTGACAATTATCTTAGCTTTTTAAGGCTTGTTTTTTTCAGAATTCAAAAATGTTTTTGGAAGTCTTTTTTTGTTAAGTTTTATGATTCATTGTCCATAATCCTGGGCCCCTTTGTATATTGTCTAATTGTAGTTTAAAATTATCAATTCATGATCGCTAAATGGGAAATGGACAATAGCACAATTGTTTATTTTGTGTAGTACATTTTTACTTGTAAGGAAAAAAAACTATTTTCATTTTAATTGCCCATATGAAATGTGTAACATGATTTTTCCGGGGTTTGTTTTGCCAAAATCCCGCAATTCACATCGTTTAATTAATTCATCAAGTTCTGATACCGCAATATCTTTTTAGGACGGGATACCCCTCATGTTGTTTGTTTTGAGTGCAATTAAAGTCACCGCATATAATTTTATGATGAGCTGTTTTGTCAAACTTAAGTGAGTTAAAACAGTGTATTTACAACTCCGTTATTGGTGTGTAATACACTTAAAGGCCCTTTCACAATTGGCGTACGAGCAGAAGGTATTGGATAAATAATTTTGTTTAGGATCGTATCTGTTGCCAAAAAAATCGCATATGAAAAAAATGTTTGTACAAAAATTGCACGATCTAAAGCGATTGTTATGCATTTAAAAATTGCAATATACTTTTCGTTATATCGACGTTGTAGAATGAAAGCAGTGTTGAAAATAATGCGATAGGGTTCACGATTTTTCAGGTAATCGGACGATTGAATGTGCGACAAAACGATTGGACGTGGGTGTCGTGGGCCCGCATTCATAGTATTAATGTTCGTGAGTAGAGGGCCGGTAAACCACCCGTTTCCGACGCACTTCGTGATCAGTTGACATAGTTAAGATGCTTAAAAATTATACATGGTATATATATACTTGTTGCAAAGCATGGAAATTTAAGGTGATAAATCAAGCAATTATAATAAAACGTTGCAAGATTACATGAGACATGTTGGAATGTCATGGTCGCAAAACACACGCAAAGACAGCTGTAATTTATTTCCGATCCTTAAAAAACGTGCATCACTCTTTCGAGTACATAAAACGTTGTAAGACGTTCGTATTAATTTTGTGCATGAATTGCGATAATTTGGATCCATTTTGGGCCGGGTGAATAGTGTGCATGTTGACATTTTGAAAACTTTATGCAACCACTAAAACACATGCAATGAATGCGAGACATCGTGCAACGTATGCGCTAGCTGTGCGAAGCTAAAAATTTTTCCCATGCAAAGTGTTGTAAAGTGCTCGTGCGCCAATTGTGAAAGGGCCTTGGGCTCTATAAAGTCATTATATTTTTTATGCTAACAGTTATGCCCCTTCCTTCTTGACAGAAATAATTTTTGTGATTTTAAATTCAGGCTTTTTGATATAAAACATCCCCACACCCCCCTATTCGCTAGGCCAATTATTCCAAATAGAATTTACCCTTTAAATGTTTTCCCTTCATTTTCCCACTTTTGTGTTTCTTTTTCTTTTCCCATGTGTTTTTTTGTATACAAATTATATTGTATAAATTTACGTTTATTTAAACCCTGAAAAAATACACATTCATTTTTTTTTATCTCGTAGCCTGTTAACATTAATAAAAGCTATATGTAGAGTCATTTTAAGTAAATACTCTTTAAAAAAATCCAAGAAATACGAGTGAAAAAATATTTACAAAATATATACAAGTAATAATTATGTACATAGTGACAAATCTTTTTTTTTAAAAGTCATTGATCAACTCTGTTATTTAGAGTTTACATTTTTTGGTTTTTTCCCCAGTTTTTCGGTGAATTTGGGGGTATTTAAACTTAACTTCCGTTTTGCAATGCTTGGGATTATAGGAGGACCGTTCGTGGAAAATTTTTAAAAAAATATGGAATTTTTCCCGGCCCCTTTCCCTCTATTTCACACCGCGGGGACATTGCTGTCATACAGTGCTGTGGTGAAGCCCTTGGTCATTTATGAATGAGCTGCACACGTAAATCATTGATAGTAATTTATTTTTTTCACACAATTTTTAAGGAATTTATTCACTGAAGTGTTGTCGTTCATTATTAGCTCTTGAGCCAAAGGCTAAAAAGAGTAATAGGCCATTTGTGCGGTGTGCGGTGTCAGTGTGCGAAAACTTTTTGAAATGGGCCATAACTCAAAAACCCCCTTTGGCCCAATCAGTCCAAATTTGTTACAGGGTATCCTTGGCCTAAGGGCTACCTTTTAAACTAAAAAAGGGGTTCCCCTTTAACCGGGCAGATAATCAGTAAAACAAAACCAAAAGTACTGGTTACTAAAAAATCTTCTTCTCCATAACCACCAGGCAAATTTTCAAAATTACATACAAGGATCAAGAATGTTAAGATTAACATTTGCGGGGGGAATTACCCGGGGCAAAGGGCGTGGTCTCAAGATCACTTCAAAGTTGACTTAAATTTACAATCCAAAAAAAAAGTGTGTATTTTGCTTACATAAGGACTAGGATCATTAAATTTTGTAAGTTGTTGCATTTTACAACTTCACATCACGTTAACTCAAAATTAGATCACGGTGACCTACTTTTTAAATTTTGGGGGGATTTCTTTTCAATTGATTTAAAGGGCAATTTTGGACACTTTAAACCCAAATGATATAAATTTGTCAATTGATGCATCTTGGGTCCTCGAAAATTAAATTAAAAGTAGGTCACCGTGACCTTTTTTTGAACTTTATGACTTACCCTTTTTAAAAAAATTTAAAATACTATTATTTAAGACACTGGGGGGTTTAGAATCATCAAATTTTGTACTTTGATGCATTTTGGGGATAAAAACATGTTTATAACAAATAGGTCACTGTGACCTACTTTTTAATTTTGTTGACTTTTGTTTTCAAATTGTTTAAAACGCATATTTTGATTACCTTCAGACTTATGATCATCAAACTTGATCAGTAGATGCATCTTGGGTCTTTGAAAAAAGTCGACCTAATTTAAAATATAGCTAGGTCACCATAACCCACTTTGACATATTATGGCTATACTTAAGTATCTTAGGTATTTATTGGCTTGAACATCAAACTTTGGAGTCGATGCATATTTTGTTTTCAGAGTGACACCAAAAGGTCAGTTTACTTTTAATTTTATTGCATTATTTAAATATCACCGGTACTTATAGGCTTATAATCATCAAACTTTGTAGTTGATGCATCTTGGGTTTTCGGAGAGTGTGGAATAAAAAGTAGGTCATGGGAAACCTACTTTTAATTTTGTGGCTATAATTAAGTATCTCGGTAATTTTTGAACTAAAATCATCAAACTTTGTCAGTTAAGGCATCTTGGGTTTTGGAGATTGTCACCCAAAAAGTAGGTCACAGTGACCTATTTTTGACATTTTATGGCTATATTTAATATCTCAGGCACTTATTGGCTAAGAATCATCAAACTTCATCAGTTGAGGCATCTTGGGTTTTCTAGAATTTCAAAAAAGAGAGGTCTCGGTGACCTTTTTTTTAATATCTCAGGTACGTATTAGCTTTGAAACAACAAACTTAGTCAGTTTAGGCACCTTGGGTTTTCGGAAAAAGACCAAAAAAAGGTCACTGTGACCTACTGTTACATTTTTTGGGTATATTTAAAATATTGATACTTATTGGTTTGGAATCATCAAACTTTGTCAGTTTAGGCACTTAGGGTTTCATTGAATGTCCACAAGAAGTAGGTCACATACCTACTATTGAATATCTAAAATTATTGGCTTAGAATCATCAAACATCAGTTTAGGCACCTTGGGTTCTTGAATAACGTCAACCAAAAAAAAGTCACCGTGACCTACTTTTTCCTTGATGGCATATTTAAAATCTCTGGTACTAATTGGCTTAGAATCGTCAAACTTTGTGGGTATATTTGGGTTTTCAGAGAATGTTGACCAAAAAAATAGGTCATGGTAACCTACTTTTGAATATCTCAGGTATTATTTAATTGAATTTTCAATCTTTGTCAATTACAGTATCTTAGTTTTCAGATAATTTTAATCAAAAGGTAGGTCACTGTGACCCAATTTATTTTTTATAATTATAATATCTTCTGTCTTAACTGGCTAAATATTATCAAAATTTGTAAGTTAATGCATTTTGGGTCTTATGATACTAATAGAGTTGGAGGCTTCTAATAGAAGTGATAATTGTACAATTTTTCGAAGAGCATTAAGGCCCTTGGGTCTTGTTTTAATCGCGGCGCTTTTTCCTTTCCTGGGCATGACTGTGCATACTGCAATTCGAGCCTCGGGTAAAGTTCCTTGAATCTTGTTAAGACCCTTCATAACGTTGCCGGTTAATTCCCCCATTCCGTCTTGACATATCTGGTAACACCATTTGTTCCTAAATGAACGATTACGTTTTCAGGGTTTTGTCTAATTTTTTAACGTATTCCAGTAATGTAACGTTTTGTTTTTGACCCAAAACCGAGGCGTTTAAGATATTTGGCGGAATTTTTGATTGCGCTTGCAGTTCTTCGACCCCAGAATAACGGTATTAATCATGTCAGCGTTTCTTCCGTACTGTCAGTTTTGCTGAGTTGATCATCGTCGTTTAAAGCCTCTCTGACTTCATTGATGGCAATTTACCATACTTTTGTGCCATTTTTTCTGAACAACTCCCAGTTTTCCTTGCTATGGCCCTCTTCTTTAAAACTACACACAGGCTCATTTTGACAGTCTTTGGTAAAGGCCGGTTTTACAATTAAAGCAAATTGTTTGTTTGTGGGTTTGTATAGGCATTTATACGAGGGGTGACCAGATTTTCCGCAATATGGGCATTGCTTGCGGTTATTATGCTCAAAGATTCTGACCTCGTGATCTCCAAATTTTGTTCTGTTTGGTAGAGTAGGTGCACAGTTTAATATTTGCAACTAACGTGTGCCGTTTTCAACGGACGTATTTTTAATAGTGCCATGCTTGATGTTTGCTACTACCTGACCATACTGCATCTTATTACTCGTTATGACAGTATCTGTTATTTCATTAGGGGCATCTTTTATTGTCACATTTGTGATTTGTTTGTCAACCTCATACAATGAAACTTTTCGATTTTTACCGTTACACCGGACATTAATAGTTTTTCGTTTGTTTGTTTACTTTTTAGAGTTACAAAACACCCCTTTTCTGTAATCTGAATTGCTTTTATATCATCAATGTCAAATTCTTTTCTTTTTTTCCGTCTAGTACATCTTCATGAGTTATACCCTTGTAAAATTTTGTCGAAAAGTGTATCGACAGGTTTCTTTGTACCTTCTGCATACTGGGTATGGCTGAGTAGTGTTCAGTGGGTCTAACTACTAGCTGCCGTTTTGATTTTCAATGTTCAAAATAGTATAATTTGATACTCACAGTTCGTTGTATTCAGTTGCGGCATACAAACCACAATACTAATCACACAATTTAAACACCATACAGTACACCAGAATAGGAAAAAAAGCAAATAAATTCAATATTCTCGGAGTGACCAAAAAGCCCGCCGTCCATGACAAGGGAAATAACCCGTTTCCCAGTTTTTTGGTATTAATTTTACATAGAGTAATCACAGTAGATCTAGAGGTTGAATAATATAATCTGCCTTTATATTCAAATTTCTAGGAATCCAGACAATTCTAAGAGTAATAGAACACTCAGAACATTTAGCAAATATATCAAATGTAACGATTTTAAATTAGGTTTTGTACTACCCTTTTTGCACAATGCTAACACAATTTTGATTATCTCTGTGCCATACTACATTTTTACCAGTGAATTTACCAGAAAAAGAATCTAATGTTAACTGAATTGCTTTCAGCTCTCCCCGCTGCCGCTCTTGCTAATTCTCTTGCTGTAAATTTAGGAAATATATCAATAAGATATTCCATAGAATCAATAGTATCTTCAATTCTTTTAGATGGAATGCTTTAAGAAAAGGAAGTGGATTTCCAAGTTAACCCAAGCCATTCTAAACACTGCAGGGCTGAAAAAGAGACTTTTCAACATTTATCAATAAACCAGCTTTTTCTAAAGTATCTCAGACAAAATCAGAATTCTGAAACATTTCTGAAAATCTGGACCAAAATCTAAACCATCATCTGAATATAAAACTATGTCTATTCCGCTGCTTCTCCAGTACTTGAGAGAGGTCTCAGGCATTTTGTAAAGACATAAGGAGCCGAAGTCAGCTGACCAAAGGGCAAAACGTTGGAACAATAAAATTTGTTATCCCAAGAAAAGGAAAAATATGCCAATTGTTGTTTACAAATTTCTATGCGGTGATACCATGATTTAATATCAAATTTGTATAAGTAACAGTCTTTTCTACAAAAAAAATCTAAAGCATTGTTCCAATCTTCAAATTTGATTTTCTTTTCTGTACGTAATAATTTAATTGACTTAGATCTAAAATCAACCCCTTTTTACCAGAGCCTTTATTGACAGCGACGCTCAACGGACTGACTAAGTAAGGCTGAAATGGCACTTCCTGAATACATCCAATCTCCAGTAAGCATTATCCCCATATTGAAATACATAGAAGGTGGAATACTGTCAAAAGGAACAACATAGCCTTACATTATAGTATTTAAAACCTATTTATGAGAACAACTGTACCAATTGATTCCCAAAACTGAATATGTTTGCGTAAATTCCCCTTTACTCCTTTACCTATAATGATCGGTGTTTTATCAAATAAGCAATTTGATTTAAAAATAAGTCTATTTGATTGTACAAGAGTGAATCAGAAGAAAAAGATACGTACTGATCATGAGCAGATTTACTGCTTTCCGTTTGACGTGCTTGTGTTAACGTTTGAGCCATTCTGTTTACGCGGGGCTGGACAGGCTGATTTCCAGTGGTCGTACTGACGACAATTGAAGCACATGTCAAGGGCAGAGGGCTCCTTGCGATGTTTGAAGTTTACGAAAGGAATGAGAAGGAGCAGAAAACATCTTGTTATTGGATCTAGATATGGTCGCAGTTTTTGATAGGGTTGAAAACGGCGCTTCTCCTTGATGATCCGTAGGACCCGGTTCTCCGCCTGCCGCACGCGTTTTTCATTCTCGTAATCTGATGCCAGTTCGTCGCTCGTATATTCCCGGACTGTCGTCCAACCACCAGGGTATTTGTCCGCTAGCCTGATTAACTTGTTTCTCTTGTTGAGCTTATTAATTACCCCCGTCAATTTCTTTGTATGGAGCTAAGAATCGGTCTTGGATTGCCGAGACATTACCACTGAATTCAAAGAGTCTGTTGAACGATGAGCAGCGAGTTCTCCAATAACTATCAATACTTTAAACACGTACCCAGGTAATATTCGATGTCTGAGTAACTTATTTATAAACAATCAGAGATTGGATACACAATAAATATCACACTCCAACACGTGTTTCTTCTTACTTTTATAACTATATTTATCTTCTAAAAACGAGAAATTATTTGTACAAAAGAGAAATTATCTTGAGAAAACAAGATATTATCTTGTAAAAACAATATGTTGACTTGTGTAAACGAGATGTTGAGAAAACGAGATCTTGTCTTGTGAAAACGAAATTTTGTCTTGTGGAAACAATGTTATCTAGTGAAACCGAGATGTTGTCTTGTGAAAACAAGATATTATCTTGTGAAAACGAAATGTTGTCTTGTGAAAACGAGATGTTGTCTTGTGAAAGCGAGATATTATCTTGTTAAAACGATAGATATTGTGTTGTGATAACAAGATGGTGTCTTGTAAAAACGACATAATATCTGATAAAACCGACATATATATAAAATCTTATATCTGCATTTGCCAATGTACGAGGGGTGATCAAAAAGTTCGCAAACTATCTCTATATCTACAAAACCAAGATTCAGATTAGAATGAAATTCGGAACACTCATAGTCATACACAAGTTCTATAAATAGAATATGCTGAATAAAGTTTTTCTTCTCGTTTGTGACGTCACAATGTGAAAATGACGTCACTTTTTAGGTCACTTGTGACGAAAATTGGTTGTCTCAGTCGAACTCGTTTCAACAAACGACTGTACAATTTATTGTATATCTTAGAAATCCCTCTACAGAATCATATAATAATTTGTACTGTTTATTGAGATAAATGAGTTCCTATAAATTCAATTAATGATTGGAATAATCATTTTAGTGAAGGAAGGCTAATGGTTAAAAATGATACTTGTCATCTTACCCAGTGAAAGCAAGTTTGAAAAGATATGTATTTTTAATCAAGCAATTTGCTATCAAAGACATCCAATTAGCACTTTGAAAAATAGTTTAATATTTGAACAATGGTATAAGTATTAAATACCTATAAGATATCGTTTACTTTAAATTTTAAACATATTAGATATGATAAAAAGGATGCACCCATTCTCTATTCACTGTTCATAAAGGTCTCCCCTGAGACAGAAGATTTGTGTTTTAAAGGTCGCCATGCTTAGTTTTGGAAAGGATATTATTATCCACCCATTCTGTTGCCGAGATATGACCATTTCTGACAAATGAACTGTTCTTGTCATAAAAATTAACTCACATGGAAAGAAATATAAAACTCATAAAATTCTTTAAACTTTTGTGACAGAACGCTACGGAGGGGGTCACGTGACCGCCAATATCACGTGATTCGTGCATGCGCAGAACGGTGGTTGATGATCATTAAAATCAGGGAGGATTAGTTTAAAATATAATCAACATTAAAACCAAATATTGTTTCTTGTATGGAAGTTATTTAATTAGTTTGCGAACTTTTTGATCACCCTTCGTATTTCCCTATATAACAAAATTACTTAAATTGAAATTTGATTTTCAATGACATGCATTTGGTTTTATGATCACACTTTTTTCTGTGTGGAAAGCAAACTGCACAAATCATTTTGAAACTTCAATTCAACCGATATTTTAATTCAAAGAAGAAATAGGTATGAAAAATCTTGGCAATTTGCAAAATGGAAGGTATTATCAATTGTGAAAATACTTTTTTTCAATTTGAATTCGTTCAATTTGTCAGTTATTTTTTTAGCCTTTGTGAAGAAATAAAAATCAAAATACAGGTGTTTACAAGCATATTGATAGAAACTCGCATACTTCTTATTAGTCAAAAATATTCAATGTAAATTGCTTAACCAACATATTAGAGAAAGTGACACTGATACCTGGATTATTCTTATGATGGACAAATAAATTGTTTGTCGTAAACTGACTTTTAGTGTGCCTTTGAATTTTGAAAATAATAGTACTGCAAAACTCTGTACTGCAAAAGTACTGTTATAACAAATTCGCTGGGAACTATGAAATTACTTCGTTTTATCCGTTATTCGTTATAACTACCTACGAAATTCATTAAATTATTGTCTTATTATCATCATGTTGGAATAGACATCAACTTTCCTATTTACACGTTTCATTTCATGTATCAATATTGCATGAAGAGTATGCGCCAAATACTCAGTATATGTCCCGATAAATAAATACAAATTATACGAGGGTTGTCCGAATTCAAAAAGGAAAACGGTTTATTCTCTCTTTGCCAAATGGAATTTCTTTCCATTTCATAGCAAAAAGTAACATTTTTTTTTATCATTTATTTCAAGTTTCATGATGATATGTATCACAGTTAATAAGAAAATTATGAAAAAAACAAGATGTGTTTGTGAAACACTATGCGCCCGGCGGCAACAAAGTTCGGAAAAATATATTTTTAGCATTAAGGTCACAGTCAAGATCACAAGGTCATTGGCCTTGATGTCATTTGGAAGAACCTAATTAGTGGAGTTTGCATAGCAAATATTAGGTCTCTATCTTTCATGGTTCAAAAGTTATAGCTAAGGTTAAAGTTTGCAGAAAAAAGCTTTTTTTTAGCATGTAGGCCACAGTCAAGGTCAAAAGGTCATTGACCTTGGTGTCATTTGATAGAACTTAATTATCGTAATTACGTAATTTACGTCTCTTATAACCTCATGGTCTTTTTTCTGCTTTAATCGCGTCTGTTAAGATTAAGTTAATATTTTTTTAAGTTTGAGACCATTCTTGACTAGAGGACTTATTTAAATTCACTACTGTCCGTTTTTTTGTTTTTCTTTTTATGTGCCCCGATCGATAGATACGAATATCCGGAACGCGAATTGGTTTTGTCTCCTGTATGTTTGTCTGTTTCTTTTTTCTCTGCAAACCTTAACCTTCGCCATAATTTTTGAACCATGACAGATAGATGCTTCATATTTTGTGTGCCTATTCCACTAGTTAAATTCTTTCATATGACACCAAGGTTAATGGCCTTGTGACCTTGACTTTTGCTTATAAGCTAAAAATAGCTATTCTCTGCAAAAATTAACCCTCGCTATAACTTTTCAACCATGAAAGATAGAGACTTCATATTTGTTATACATACTCCACTAATAAGGTTCTTTCAGATAATACTAAGGGCAAGGTCCTTTTCATCTTTCCTGTGACCTTTAAGCTAAAAATAGCTTTTTAAAACCCTCACCATTTCTTTTTAACCATGAAAGATAGAAATTTTAAATTTGGTATGTATTCTCCACTTATCAAGATCATTCAAGTGACACTAAGGTCAATGACCTTGTGACCTTGGTTGTGACCTATTTACTAACAATAGCTTTTTTGTCGCCGGACGCATACTGTTTCTCAAACACATCTTGTTTGCTTTTCTTTTGGTATTTTAAAAAAAGAGATTCGAATTTCAGTCAAAATTTTGTCGAAAGATTGCTTTACAGACGAAAAGACAGGACAAAAAACAATAATACTCTTCGGATCTATCTATCCAGGTGCATAAAAATCAATTTGGTGGTCATTTTCTTCTAATTGACCCAAATTTTACAAACCGTGTTATAGTTTACCATATTGATATATTGTAGTTACTGCATTTAATGGTCAAATGGTTAAATACATGTGTATGCGCATAAACGATTTGGTCATATTGCACAGAAAATAAATAATATTTTCTATAGTAGCCGGTTTGAACTCAAATCAGATCAAATGTTTACTGAGAAATTCCATTCACACTATTCGTTGAAAAACTAAAAGCAAGAACTATTTTGAAGTGATAACTTTATTAAAATAAGCATGATTCTTACTTTTCTTAAAGATATATACAAGCAACAAATATCTGATAGAACTAAAAAACACAGTAAGCATTAAGAACTTGACTTTTTTTTACATTTATCATAGCACTACACAGGTTTTTTCGCATATCTTATGTAAAACTTTACTTCTATTTAGAACAATTTTATTAAAATGAATAAATTTCAAAAAAAGGAAAAATAAATATTTCAACATTCAAAAAAAACCTGTATCTAAGATACTTATATAGGCCTACTAAGAGAGATTTTGTTTTTCTATGAACTTTATGACTCCTTTAAACTGGAAATACATGTACATATAGAAGACAGTGTTAATACAATGCAGTTTGCTACTACTATAAATATACAATAAGTTATATCAAGGATTTTATATAATATGATAATAATTTGGGTAAATCATAAGGTCCAAGTAAGTAGTGATAAATGGAAATCTTAACAAATATTTAAAACACATTTGAGTCAAATCAAATTACATTCTTTTGTTACATTTATGCTTGGGAATTTTATTTTCTTTGCTCTTCAGCTGCTTTCATACTTTTTTACTGCTTCATGTAAAATAGAGCACAGTTTCTCTGGGCAATGATATTTTCAAAATTACTATTTTGTGTCTAACATTGCAATAAACATTGTGCTACGTTGAGAGGTGGAAATTTGATAATTTTGAAAGCCGAGTATAAAAGATCACTTTATTATATCAATTGTTAATTATCGAAAAGTTTTATTGTTAGTGTCTAACAGTTGTATATTTAAGAAACCTAGTAAAAAAAATAAAAAAGAAAGAAAATTACTCTTTGAAGACATAACAATTCCTCTGGCAGTGGCTGCAATAGGCCTCTATGATTTATTTCTTAAAATCTTATATTTCTAGAGAGTGCTACAATCCCATAGCATTTCTGTAAGGGTATAAATGTATTTTATGAAAACGGGCGACAGTAGGCAAAATAAATTATTTTACATTCAACTTATTTCTATAAAGTCGAAATTTTTATTCACTCTCACCAGCATAGCATGTTAAACAAGAAAACCAAATAAAATAATTTGCTTGTTTACTGGTTGCTCTCCCCAAAAGCCATGACATTTCTCGCGTGATGCACTGAGACTTGCGGTTGAAATTAGACTTACTTATTAAAGCAGATGTCAGGGTTACTAAATGATTGTTCTATATGGCATCACTGAACATCGATATATAAAACTAAACCAGATGACATTTTTTTCGTAAACAGAATTATGTGAAAAATAGTTTAGGACAGATTATACAAACAATTTTTTTCTTTGGATGAGATTTAATATCATGTCACAAGTTTAGAAAAGTAGGTTATTCTTAGAAGTATTTCTCCTAGGACCTTGAAAATAACATAGACTGGGAAAATTCTACTAATATATCAATTAAAAAAACAAATATAGACAAATCACAGTCAGTAAAGGCTTACAGGTGAAAATAAATTTCGGAATATGTTATCTTGGTTCTAAAAGTGTAAAAAAAAAAAAAACTTTCGAAAAATACACCAAGCCGGGTGAATTCTGTCTGGAAAAACGAAATGACAAAAAAATCAGCAATATCACATGGGCTGATTTTTACCATTTTGCATTTCCTTATAAAATTAACCTGGCTTGGTATATTATTCTAAACTTAATATCACACTTTAGCACCAAGGTAACATTTTCTGAAATTTATAATCATCTGTAAACCTTGACAGAGTGTGTTTTGTCTATATTTGAAATTCCATAGAAGTATTACTAATATTTTCCAAGTCTATTGCATTTTCCAGTTCTTAGGAGAATTTTTTAAAGGAATTATCCCCTTTTCTAAACTTGTGATATGATATTAAGTCTCCTACAAAGAAAAAAAAATTGTTTGAATAATCTGTCCTTAAATAAGGTAATTCCAATGGGCAGTCCCGAAATAAGATTAATGTCAGTAAACATGTCAGAAAAATTCAAGTTGTGATGTTCCCATGCACGACAAAAAAATAAACGGATTATTCTGTGTATGATTGGATTGATTTATGTTTTGCATAACTACATAAATGTTGGAGTTAAGATCGTTTATAAGAAAGCCACATACATGTAATGATTGTTAAAGCCGAATTCTTGCAGGAGTGTCTCACTCCCGTACTTGCACTATCACTGACATCCTGATGAGTTGTACCCCCCCCCTCCCGGCAATATGGCTACACTATAAAAGCTATTCTACCAGGTGTTTACACTCCTCCGATTTTGTATCTGTGCTTTAATTCAAGATACTCTATAAAAGCATGAAAACGATAGAAAATTGTAATAGGCAAAAGAATTTTTAGCACAGTGTTCCATGTATCATGGGGTAAATTCTGATATTCAATATATGTAAATACCGGTTGTTTGATTTCTCCAAAAGTGTCGGTAAACCAGAGCCCAAGACTTAAAGTACTTAAGACTTTAAATCCGATATTTAGGAGCCTATCTTTGACTTCAGCATTTGTCGTTGGATCATATATTTGGAGGACTAACAATAATGTAGTCTGCAGAAAAGTCAAAATGAAATTAACGATACTTTCAATGCAAACAAGTGCATTTCCTCCTTTATAATTTTTGTCATCGTCATTTTTCTCTATTACAGCTATAAACATTATTGTGTAATATGCAATGTTGCCAAAGGTACAAAAAATTAAAATAGTCTCGCTTATGGTAAAGTTATGAAATTTTGTCTTCATGATTTTGTCTCTAATATTCATCGAAGTTACAATAATAAATGCTATCATCAACACTTTAACAACCAGTAAACTAATTTGGTATGCTATAAAAAAGTCTGTAGAATCTGATGGTAAGGCAAACGCAAGAATAACGAGAAAAAGATTTATGATAAAAACTATACAGGGGAAGACACACTGTTCAGGTGAAGACCTTAAATATCTACGACATTCACGAATACTCGATCTAATACTCGAATAAGTCTGTTCAGTCTGTAATTCCGAACTGCTAACTCACGTTTTATCACTGAAAATAATATGTCAATAGCGATAATGCAAAACTCAATATGAAATGGAGAAAGTATTTCTTTTGCTACTTCGTATGCATGTTCATCTTGTTCCATTGCAGAGGTTATATTATAATCGTCTGTAGTATTGATAACATTTGCACATGTGTTCGGCATTATCTCTGATGTTTCCATCAGAAAAGCTTGACAGAATAGTGAAAACAGATTTACTGCATACAGCGAGAGAAGGCAAAATGCCGACTTGGGCGAGTCTTCGGAAAATTTTCTATAGCTTGGCACAACTATGCACAACAGTAAAATATAAACTATCAATATGATATTATAAGCTATGTATATACATTTTGAGTGAAGTAAAGTTGATTTTATTATGTCGTTTAAATAAAAAATACATCTTAATATACTTCCAGAAGAAAATAAAAATAAAAAAAACACTTTCACACATAAGGGAATTGGTACATTTTCTGTAAAGGCTACTTTAATATTGCTATGTTTGTACATGCAAATACACAAAACGAAGGTAATTACTGTCATTATAGCCACTATGGTTAACATTACTCCGATGACGACATCCTCTTTGCAGTTCAGGATGATGTTCACTTTCTCTCCAACCATCATTGTAATAGGGATAGCAGATAAGCAAACAAGAAGAACGCCACAAATAAGTTTACATCCAAGTGATAAATCTGTAAAAAAAAAATTTATATATAACAGGCAGTTACACAAATGTCAGGTAGGTTATCTGCCATCTGATCAACAGAGTGAGCGCTTGCAAACATTTCTATTGGAGGTTTAAAATTTTTGGGGGAGCGCTCGTAAACGTTGGCTCTTTTAAAAAAAGGCCTTGGTAATGTAAAAAAGCATAACATTATTGTGACGTCATAAAAGATCATGGTAGCGATAAGTTGGCGTATTAGTTAATGTGGTCATTAGTGTAACTTTCTCTATGTACAGTAATCCATTAGAAATTCACACTTACAATCTTTATAAAACATGCCAAGCCTAGTAGCCGCACGTTAGAAAGCACAGTTGGAACTATATGCCTTTTAAATACCCTAGGAACACCAAAATCACAGTGTTTTATTTCAATTTAATAAAAAAAATTACCCTGATAAATTAATGAAAAAAAAACAAGTATTCGTTTAAACTTATTTTGTCACTTTTCCCCCTGCAATGGAGTTTGTGCACAAAAGCAACGTCACAAACGGCTCTTAGTTATCAAGCACACCATTTTTGAGAGGCTAATTCACATTTAATATTCACAAAATAAAGAATTATGAAGGGGAAAACAAGAAAAATGTAGAAGTGTGATCAAAAAGTTCGCAAACTACTTTATCCACCGATTAAAGAAATTTCAGTACACAAAAAGCCATACACGGGTCCATAAATAGCATATGCAGAATAAAGTTTTTCTCCTTGTTTGTGAGCACAATTTTAAAATTCCTCTAAGTATATAAAATTTTAAAATTTTCTTGAGATGATCGGTTCCAAAAAATAAAAAAGAAGGATGGTTTCCATAAAATTTTGCCCTGTGATTTTTAAAAAAAGAAACTTGTGTAAAGTTGAAAACTTATGCTTTTTTAAAAAATTAAATTCAATGCAGAAAAAACGTACAAGTCATTTTTCTACATGTGTTTTTTAAAAGCTAATTATGACGTAATAAACATGTGCATTTTCCCGTATTTTCTTAAAAAATTGCAAAGACACCAATTTTCAATGGAATTTTCATTGGAAAACATTCCCATAGAAAATGTGTAGTTACCGTCAACTAACCGTCAAATAGTCGTCAACTGTTAATGCGAAAACAGTTGACCACTCGGAGTTGAATGCTTTTCCGAAAAGCATAACTATTTTCATAAAAAGGGCCCGTTAATTAGTTGAATGCTCAACTTTAAATTTCATGCAGAACAAGAGTTGACCACTAGTTGAACACTCCACTTGTTAGAAAATTTCTCCCCCGTAAATTTATGTTGGGTTCAAAATTACATTATCATAGATCGGGTTTGTTATCCAAATCACAAAAAATTTGAATCAGTACATGTGTGTTTTTGTGAAGAGGGAATTTTATTTGAAAATTAACGTTTTTTGATGTTCAGCGTGGAAATATCTCATGTATATTGTAAGTATATAAAATTTAAAGATTTGTTTTTACTAAACCTGTTATTTTTAAACAATAATAGGAATGCAAAACAATTACCAGAAATTTTTCCTTTTTTGTGTATTTTTTAAATATTGAAAGAATTCTGAAAACCTGTTATTCATCTATGTTTTGTGTTTCTTGTTGTGTTGTAAAAATATACAATTACTTTAGACTAATTTATATATAACCTTTTCTGCCAAGAAAAAAAGGGAAAAACTGTGACAACTTATGAAAGGGGTTTCCAGCTCAATTCATTTATAATGCATTTAGATTTACAATACATTTATGTCAATTTTAAAAGGGTTTTTT